>NC_072736.1:13864830-13972769 GCF_026930045.1 Uloborus diversus | reverse complement strand
CCTTTGATGTGAGAACTATTCTATGATAACTCAATTACTGTCAGTCGAGGAAAAAGAATTTCTATGTTTCAGCTTTCCTTTTCATTTTGATAAATGGGGTCGTTTTCGAAATTTTTAAGTTTTATTTTTTTTTTTTGTTTTTTTTTTTTTTGAAAGAGCATGCTTAAAAACATAGGATCCGACCATTTTTTAAATAATTCGACTAAGTTTAATATTTTTAAAAAAATAGTTATGCAATAGTTAAAAAAATAGATGCGCTTTCATTGTTTACACTTATGTCGATGACATCAGAAATGATGAAATGCCATTCGCAGATTATTTAATTCGCTTCTTTACTCACTTGTGTTGGCAAAAATATGGTTGATAGCAAGCGTAGAGCGCAATATTTAACTCACTTCTTGATTATCATAACGTGGAAACGCCGTAGACAGATGCGCCAAAGTTCATCATTTGTGCCGTCTTAAAGACCACGCCTTATTTTAAAAATCGGACATTTTAAAAAATTAAGCGCTGGGAAATTGTAAGTTTTTTCTCGCTCATCCTAATACGTTTTTTACCTTCCGGAAGCAAATGAAATATGAGCTCTTCCAAACCACTTGACCGCGCGATTTCTATCGACTTGGAAAATATTACGTAAGAATGGGTTTATCTCCTCCCTCCCGCAAAGTAAGGGTATGTAGAGATTTTTGCAAAAGGCACATTTTAGCAGAACACAGTAATTGTAAAGAAAAACTAGTTTTGTTCTCAAAAAATCTAGTCTACTTTTGTCAATTAATTTTTAAAAAATTAAGACCTCACCCGTTTGGGAACACTTGCGCTTCAAAAATTAAGCAAGTTCGGTAGGAAGACTCGTTTGCCGTATCCTCAGACCCTTTCGAGATGGAGCAAGACTTAAAAAATTTAAACTGACGCCTTTGCCTATCTTCTCCTTTTAAATTTCGTGTGTGTGTGTGTGTGTGTGTGTGTGTTTTTTTTTTTTTAATTGCAAAAAGGAAAGGAAAAACAATCAAGAAATAGGACGAATTTTTTAAACGTAAGATATGTTTAACACGGAAACATGTGCAATTTTATTCCTTTAAACGAGGATAGATTTCAAAAGTTACAAAAGCAAAATAGGTGTAGACTTTTTTTAGTGACGTCAAAGGAAGGACAGTGAGAGGATGCGAGGGGGGGGGGGGGATCGATGGATGCGTCCAGAAAAGTTTTCGGAATTGAAGTCTTAAACCGCAGTTTTAGTTATCTTAGGTGGTGTCAAAAAGAGAGGGTCAGAAATGGGATTCAGGAAATGTTTTAAATTGAAGTCAAAATTCGTAATTTTAAGGCATTGCTACCATGAACAAGGGGGGGGGGGGGGGGGGGGGTGAGGTTCCATCAAAAAAATTTTTACAAAAATGAAGTCATAAAACTTTATTTGTGGTAAAAATTGAAGGTACCAACTATTCGTCGATGATTTCACCGTCTACATGTGGCAGGACATCCATGTGCAATTTCGGCTGTCTTTAAGACTTCATATTTCGATTACAGAACATGAGGGCAAAATAATGTACGCGTTTAAAATCATGAAAAACTATGCTCTTTACTTTGCTACTGTTTAAGATTTTTTCATTATTACGACATTAGCGTACCGTTTCCTGATTAGAGAAATTTGGCAGGCTTGGATTCGCATTTGTAGCGAGGGTGTCATGCTAATAGACCAAGAGCTGGCTACACAAAAAAAGTACTCATGGTACATTAAAAATTTCTGTATGGAATGAAAGTACATAGGGTCAGGTGGGGTAAAATGGGTATAAAATTGCCTACTTTTGGATTTTGACTCAAATATTTTTGCCAAAATATTTTGTTTCTTTTTTTTTTTTTTGTTTTATGCATACATTACATATGTTGAGAGTAGAATTAAATGATTTTCACACATAATTTGATACAAATTTATTTTTGAGAGGAGTGTTTATGACTATATGTTTTCTGTACCCATTTTACCCCACGCAGGTGAAAATGGGTAGCCTGTGGGGTAAAATAAGGCTCCTATAACTAGGCTCCTCTACTTTAGGGGCTCTAGGGTAAAATGGGTATTGAAGTCTAAGAAGTGATAAATAAGCATACTATTTGTTCAATGCAGTGTGATAATATAGATTTAAGAGTTGGTTTACAAAATTTTACAATTTAATTTTTAAAAAAATAGTGCTAACAGTAAATTTGATAAAATATTAATGAGGTTTCTTTCATGCACGATATCCATACTTGTCATTCTTTTAAAAAAGTAATGGCATCTATTGTTAAATTGTGGCTCATTGATTTTTTGTATTATTTGATGTTTTTTTTAATGAAATCCATGTTGTCTATATCAGGAAAAAAAAGGAAAATCCTCCATCCCGGATTTTTTAAAAATATTTCCCTCAACAGCCATATATTTGCCAATCAATTCTTTCTTGCTTGTTTCTTCTAAGTACAATAGTTATACCCAGGCACCTGTGGTTAAACTTTGTTTCATAAGCATATTTTTAGCAGTTTCTATTTCAGATACTTCCTCTGAATGGAAACTTTCTTTTTCCACTATTTTTTATTTTTTTGTTTTTTAATTCATTATTTTTTTCACTTTCAACTTTTAGCCTTTCTGAAACATCTTTGTCAATACTTCCTGTATTTGCCAGCATACATTTAAGTTGTTTTAAATAACTCATGCAGGTAGTTGTCAAATCTGAAGCTCTTGTTGAAATTGCAGACAATATTGCACTTTTCAAATCTTTATAAGGTGACGAAATCGTGCTTTGTGACGTATAATCTTCGGATTGAAACTAGGATGTGTTCTGAGAATTTCAAAGTACATTAGAGAAATTGGTAGCATCTGATTGCAATCAAATACAAATGTGACGACCAACAACAGGCTGGGCCCAGCATATTCTGAGGAAATTGTTATTTTATGCGCGAGTGCAAAAAAACTCTGGAATAAGTATACCGCTGGCTTCTTATTATTTGTTATGATGGAGCGAAGTTTATTTCATACTGTCATGGCATTGCATACTTTTATGTTTCAATCATTTTAAATTAACCACAAATGCATTAGTATTCATGTAAAGGTAAATATACTGTTGTATATTTTAAAACAACTTGCTGGAATGATAAGCCTAACCATATACCCATTTTACCCCATTTTCAAAATATGAGATTAAAAATAGAAAAAAATCGTTTTTTTTCTTCCCTGTAAGTTGAAGCAGCAACAAAAATGTCCAACTAAAGATATTATGACATAGTAATAAAAATTTCTCAAAAATCTGGAGCTGGAGATAGAAGTTTAAGCAGACAACATGTGGCTTGAATTTATCTACTTCAATTTAAAGTGTTACCTCTCACTAAAAAATAATCTATTGGAAAAATATATTTTCTGAAATAGAACTCAGAACAGCCAAGTATAATGTCCCACTCAAAAAAATGCAAATTTAATTTAAAATATTTTGTTTTTAAAACCATATATTTTGACTACCCATTTTACCCCACCTGACCCTACATAGCAAAGCATTTATCGCTTGGTCTGTCAGGGCGGGTAAGGGACCGGGTGGGTTGGCGGGGGACAAAGATCACCAATTTTTAGCAGAAAAACTGCAGATTTCTGCATGAAAACTGCAGTTTTTCTGAAGGTAAAGCCTCAAATCTTTAAAATATCTGCACAATTCTTCAAAATTCCTGCAGGGGAACTTCTGCAGATTTTGTGAGGAAAACGTAGCACATTTGTCTATTCCCGTTTAAAGTTAGGCATTTTCAAGCAAAACAAAATGTGATACTGATTTGATTACACTAGTTACATTGATGTGTTTAGATACATGCATTTTAGTTAGTTATGTTATGAGATTACGTATGTGGGCGAGTACGTAGTACACGTATATGGAAGTATTCCTACCTGTTTTTCAGAACAAGGAGTGATCTGTAATGGGGGGGGGGGTGATTTTGAGCTATAAAAGGCTATGGATTTTAGAAAAAAGATCTTGTAATGATTTTGGACATGGCAGATGGCTAATCTCTTTTGCGCGTAGTAATAATTTGACACTTAAGCCAGAGGTTTCTCCCCCCTCCAATGGCGCCCACCCCCAAAGGTTGCATAGCACCCCACCCCATCCACCTTCCCTTCCTCAAAACAGAAATTCCCTCTAAAGTGTGACTAAAAGCACGTTTAAAAATCGGATTCAAAAATAAAAACAGCGCATTCTGCGTCATGACCCCCCCTTCCCTTGTTCGCTGCCAATTTTGTACATTGATGTTCTTTATCCATCATTATTAAAATAACGTGTTAGAATGTTTTTAGAGATGACCGATGGCTGATCTCTACTACGCGTCTTAATATTCAGAAACATTAGCAAAGTGGTTCTCCCCCCCCCCTTCACAGGCTCCCCCCAAAATTTGCGAACACAGAATATGGTGGCTCCCCCCAAAATTTGCAGCCCCTCCCCCTTTAAAATAGGGAAACAACAGAAAAATGACAGTAAATCCACGTTCGAGAACAGCCATGAAACTTTTTAACGGCGCATTCTGCGTCATGAAACCCTCCCCCCTCCCCCAATCCCTTCGCCGCCATTTTGGGCACTAATGCTCTTCTGCCATTATTATTGAAATAACGTCCTCGAATGTTTTTTGACATGGCCGATGGCTGATCTCTACAACGTATCTTAATATTCGGAAACTTTAGAGAGGGGTTCTCCCCTCCCCTCCCCCCCATAAAATGGTGACTTGCTTCAAAATTTGGGGAGGGGGAGTACCCTTTCCTTAAGTTTCTGAATATTAAGACACCTTGTAGAGATCAGACCATCTCGAAAAACATTCGAGCACGTTAGTTCAATAACAATGGCTAAAGAGCATTAGTGTCCAAAAATGGCGGCGAAGACGGGGAAAGGGGGGCGGGGTCATGACCCAGAATGCGCAGTTGAAAAGTTACATGGTGGTTCTGGAACGTGTATTTACTCTCATTTTTCAAAGGTTTCCTTATTTTAGGGGAGGAATGCTGCAAAATTTGGGGGGGGGGGGAGAACCTCTTTCCTAATGTTTCTGAATATTAAGGCACGTAGTAGAGATCAGCCATCGGCCATCTCAAAAAACATTCGAACACGTTATTTCAATAATAATAATAGCTAAAGAGCATTAATGCCCAAAAATGGCGGTGAAAACAGGGAAGGGAGGAGGGTCATGAGGCAGAATGCGCTGTTTTTATTTTTGAATCCGATTTTTAAACGTGCTTTTAGTCACTCTCTCAGACGGAATTTCTTTTTTGAGAAACGGAAGGGGGGTGGGGGGGGGGTGCTATACAATATTTGGGGGTGGGCGCCATTTGGCGGGGGAAGAAACCTATGGATAGAGTGTACAATTATTACAACGCGCCAAAGAGATTAGCCAATCTGCCATCTCCAAAATCATTACAGCATCTTTTTTCTAAAATCCATTGGCGCCCTTTATAGTTCAAAATCACCCCCCCCCCTCATGCAGATCACCCCTTGTTCTGAAAAACAGGAAGAAACACTGCCATATACGTGTACTACGTACTCGCCCACATACGTAATCTCATGACATAACTGTAACTAAAATACATGTATCTGAACACATCAATGTAACTAGTGTAATCAAATCAGTACCACATTTTGTTTTGCTCGAAAATGCCTAATTTTAAACGGGAATAGACAAATGTGCTGCGTTTTCCTCACAAAATCTGCAGAAGTTCACCTGAAGGAATTTTGAAGAATTCTGCAGATATTTTAAAGATTTGAGGCTTTACCTTCAGAAAAACTGCAGTCTTCATGCAGAAATCTGCAGTTTTCCTACTGAAAATTGGTGATCTTTGATCCCCCGCCAACCCGCCCGGTCCCTTACCCGCCCTGGCAGACCAAGCGATAAATGCTTGGCTATGTGTGTACAAACATTCCATACAGAAATTTTTAATGTACCTTATGAGTACATTTTTTGTGTAGCCAGCTCTTAGTCTATAATGTTTTAAAAAGGATATTTCAGGCTCATTATGATTAATTCTAAGAGATTTTTAATTAGCTAGTGTGCTGAAAAAAAGTTAAATAAAATTGTTGGGGACCAATTCAATAAGTACAAAACTTATTAAGTTTTATTCATAGTTGAAATCGCAAAAATTTTCACCTGTGAGTGTTCAAGTGCATATATGCATGGCAGTTTGTGATATGCTAGCGCCATCTATCGTATTAAGACGTTACATTATCAAACATTTAGTATCGATTTTATTTCAAAGTTCTGAAAAGTTTTGGCGATTTGTTTTGAAAGAAAAGAAACTTTTGATTTGTTTTTACCCAAGTGGAATGTATGACATTTTCTTCTTTTTTTCTGACGATGAATTTTGATGTTCCACAGGTTTTTGTTTTTATTTTTTTCGTTAAACGGATGGATTATGATAGCGTGGTTGCTGGGCGAGTTTGGCGATAAACAATAGAGTTGCGGAATTATTTTTACATATGAAAGATATTATTTGATGTTTTTTTTTTTTAATTTGGCGAAATATTTTAAATTGCAATAAAAACCGCTTCACTCGCTAAATAGAGTTTTAAAGCAACTGTAAATCTAATTTAATGATTTGACGAAAAATTTTAAATTTCAAAAAAACTTTAATAGGTTTTTTTCTTTTGAAAAGGTTGTGCACACATTTTATACAAAGAAAAATGATCATTTCACATCAGAGGAGGAAGGGGCGTCAATTTTTTTTTTTACTCAACGGACTTCCATTAAATTTTCAGCATGGGCATCGCTGTACGGGTACTGCTAGTTAATTCATAAAATCTTTATGACTTTCCAAAAAAATCATTTTTTTCCCTCACAAACAGTTTTTAAACCAAATACACCTAGTTTAAACCAAAAATCACTTTTTTTTGTTTGTTTGTTTGTCTTTTCCAAAAAAAAATTATTGTATGTTGATGATTTTCTAAAAGTGGAGGAGGTATTTAAATTCTAATGATCCACTGGAATCGGGGTTGGCAAGGTTTTGGACACTACGGTAAAAACCCTTGTTTTTACTGTTCCATCCAAAAACCCTTGAGTCCAAAACTGTCCAAAACCATATTTTTAGAAAAATCGCATTCTGCGAGAAAGCATCAAAAATAGAATAAAATGTATCGAAGTAATTTTTTACATTGAACATTTGTTCAATGGAGAACATTCAACTTATTTATGCAGCTGATTTTAATCTACAGTCGAACCTCCCTATATCGAACTTCAACATATCAAAATTTCCTATCTATCGAAATCCCACTAAATTTCTATGTTCATTACATAGAAAAATTGTTTCTATATATCGAAAAACTCTCTATATATAGATTTTTTCGAGACTTTAGTAGGTTTTTTTTACCACTTTAGACTATTTATCTCATGAAAAATAAAGGCTAGGGGAGAAAATTGTTCACTAAAGGTTGCTACGAAAGGAATCTGGGGTTGAGGTGTGTGTAGATAGGTTTTTGTGTTGTTCTGGAGTTCTTAAATTTCCTCAAGCTGATTTCAAATATCTTAGTTGAAACCAGTAATGCAGTAAAATCAGTTTCACGTTAACCCTAAAACCTGTTGATCATCATTCCTAGTCTTTTTAGCTTCAGTGAAAATCATTCAAGTTAAGTAGATTGATTTTTTACTTTTCTCTCAATTACATTCTTAAAACCAAAATCCCCTAATGTTGCGGATCAAGTTGAATTGCCGAAGAATGAAAATGTATGAAGGCGCAAATATGTAATTTCTGCTCGTATAAATTAGAAACTAGGTTTCATACACGAAAATTAACTTTAATTTTAATGTTTTAGGAGATTTTTAAGATAAAATAAGATTGTTTCTACGTATCAAAATTTCTACATATCGAATTTTTTTCCGGTAATTTGCTACTTCGATATATGGAGGTCCGACCGTAGTTACATAGAAGTTGAATTCTTGATCAAAATTTCAATTTCTTTGCATTAGTTTTTTTTTTTTTTTTGATAATAGCAACCAAATTTCCCTATGTTTATGCTTATGAGCAAATGAAAGCAGGGTTGGCAAGTTTTTTATGATCCTGTTCAAAGCGCTTGTGTCCGAAAGTGTCCAAAACTAAGTAAAATATTTTTTAGAAAAAAATATAAAAAAAACTCATTAATTAAACCTCGATTATGTCTATATTTATGCTTTACGAATATTCAATAATCAAGTTGATCGAATAATCAAGTCAATATGACTTGATTAGATTACACCCTTTTAACTTTAGCATAATTTTGGACAGTTTTGGACGGTAAAAACCACCTGTCTTGTCCTAATCCAGTTTTGGACAGTCCAAAACCCAACCCTGGCTGGAATGTTTCTCAAAATAAGAAAACGACTCAGTAATTTTACAGCATAAAAGATACACTTGTTAAAATAACAATCCTCTTAAAAGAATATATGCAAGATCCATAATAGAAAAAGTTATTTTTTAATTCATAAGAACTTTTCCTGTACAAAATATGATAAACAAAGAACATCATACAGAAAACAAAAATCGACATGAACATATTTTTTGCACAAAATTCTAAAAAATATATGATTCTATAATACGTCCACATTTTTTTACACACGTAAAAATAACATAAAAAGGAACATAACTGAAGCTTTCATAGCTGGTGAAAATAATATAACTACTTTCTGGGTTTATAATCCATGGTTCATCTTTTGGCCAAAAATATCCTTACAGCCTACCAGCGTGAAAAGTAGCTACATTAAAATGAAAAAGGAACAAATTGCTCATGGGCTGCAATAGCGGCACAACTCAAAAAATCACCTTTTGAGATAAGTGGGTAAAAAGTTTTCATTGTTAAAACAGGGGAGCCCCCCCCCCCCGCCCAATGAGAAAAATAAACCCCTCAAAACCCATGCTCCCCCTAAAAATTTCAATGCTGCAGTCAGCGCCATTACCCCCCACCCCTTAGGTGGAGATCCCTGGTTAACCGTTTAACTGCCGAACTATTGACGGAAGATCAAATTTGAGTATTTTTTTGAAATTATGTCTATTTATGTCTAGTAAATACAGAAATAAAATAAAATTTCTAGAAAAAAAAATTTTTACTATGCTTTTCAGTGTGTCCCATTTTTGGAACATTAGCGCTTTGCATGAAGTTTTTTTTTTCCAAGAATTTTTTTAATCTAAGAGGTTTTGAATGCAGTTTTTATCTTATCATACTTTATTACGGAAAAAATAATATTTTAAATTGCATTTATGTACATACCAGAATTCAGAAAATCTAATACAGAAATATCTAATGCCCATGATATGAAAGGAAGCATTGCTGGTGAAGTCGTTTGTCGCAATGAAAACATTTCTTAGTCTTATTTTTTTTTGCACACCGCACAACGTCCTTGGGATGCAGATACAATATAATGTCCGTCAGACATTCTTGATTGTTTATGTAAATGACAACGAGGCCCTGGATGACTTTCCACTCGTACTTTTCTTCTTAGGAGGTGAGTTGTTATCTCTCTTCGGAACTCTAAATGCTTCATCTTGACTTCGTGTAACTCACAATGATGAAGTAACCAACTAGCTACAACTGAAATATTCAGAGCATTACTAAAAAGATTCCACCACCATATTTTACTCCTCAAATGAGATCTGTAGCTCCCTAAAAGTTTATCCAAGACGTCCACACGCCCCATTCCTTCATTGTATCTCTTGATAAGATGAGGTTGTGACACATCTATCTTCATTTCTGCGCATTTGAGTAACGTTTAACAGATGCAAGTGGCTCATGCGTATAACAATTAGATGCTACTGTAACCACTGCATTATCATTCCAGCTGCACATACACACTGATCCATCAGATCGATAGTCAAAATTTCCTAGATCTTCTTTAGAAAGGGCTTTTTTGGATTTCTGTAGACAATGGCCAGTTCGGTTTTCAAGAATTGTTCCTGTTGCTCGTACACCTTTTTTTTTGATAGCTGAGAAATTAAGTCATATGATGTAAAAAAGTTATCAAAGTATACTTCATGCTTAGATGTGTCAGTCAAAACTGATAATAGATCATTTATAACTCTGGATCCTAATTGCACATCAAGGGATCCTTCTTTTTTGCCTGAATAAATCTCCATGGAATATGGGTATCCACTTGAAGAGCACAGCATCCAAATTTTGAAGCCGAATCTTATTGGTTTTCCTCTAATAAACATTTTACATGAATGCCGACCATAGTAGGGAACCATAGATTCATCTATGCTCAATTTTTCATGAAATATACCAAATTGTTGAAGGTTTTTACACAATTCTTCGTAAATAGGGTATACTTTTCCAAGTTAGTCATTTTGTTTTAATTCATGGTTGTCCATCAAATGAAAGTTGTTTTTTATTTTTCGAAAACGATTTCGAGGCATAACTGTTGGTACAATTGGCACAGATGTATCTTGTGCACTGCTCCAATACATATCTTCAGAAGGAACGGAACGGTACCCACTCAATAGCAGCAAACCAAAAAATTGTAGGATTTCATCTCTGTCAACATCTATTGATTCTCCTTTTTGCAATGCATACAAGTTTGTCATATTTTTTAAGTGTTTAACATACTGCAAAGGTAAAATTTAAAAAAATAAATCAATTGGAGATAAATCCACTATATTCGGAAATGCATGTCGAAGCGGTTCAATACTTTCTGACGAAATCAGTTTCTGAAAGTTAGCTTTCTTCTCCCAAGTTAAATCCATTTTTATTCTTTTTCTACTTTTATTTCCTGATAATTCCAACTTTTTTTTTCCGTTTTCATTCGCTTTTTACTTTTATTATCTAATGATTTCAGACTTTGTTCTTCCTCCGATTTTTTTGTTAAATTTTCACGAGAGTTGGCGGAAAAAATGTCCACCTGTCCACATACATCAATTGGTGTATTAGGTTGTAACTCGTCTTCTAGAATGTCTTCTTCCTCAGTGATATTGCCTGGTTCATCAGGGGTTAATTGGCATATATCTACATCTGACAAATCCAAATCTGACAAGGTCTCTAAATAAGCCACAGCTTGTTCTACAGTAAGAAATCTTGTAGACATTTTTAAACATTTATGAACAGTTGGTATACGTCAAACAGAATTTCGTTTCGCTTGAAAACAAAGCTAGCGAATTATTGAACTGCATTTAAAATATGAAGAATAAAACGCTCACTAATATTTTTTTTTATTATCACCTGACAATGCAGCTGTCCGAGCAGGTGTGGGACGGAGCCATATAGTCCGTCAAACAGAAGACTGTTATTATTTTCTTTGCTAACGAAACATCATATCCTTTCAAAATATAAACTTACTTGGTTTTGCCAACATCTACATCAGAGTACATTCAAAATGAGAAGAAAAAAGAAACATATATTACGAAAAATGAAATTTCCCCTTTGAAGTCGAACGATTTACTTCTTGGAAATTTGACTCCCTAAAAGCGCCAATGTTCCAAAATTGGAACATGCTATTTTGAAGGGGTAACCTTTTGGAAATATCATTGTACATTTCTACAAGGATTTTAAAATCATACATTGAAGTATTTTTCACAACTATAATAAATATCATCACATTTTCTGAAAAAGCCAATTTTCGGTAAATTTTATAAGAGAAAGTTGCAAAAAGCTAAAAAAACACTCATCGTTTGAAAAATCGCAATAAATAATTGAAAATATATAAACAATCAAGCAGGAAATTAAAAAAAACTTTGAAATAAGACTAAACTGCGTTAAAAAAAAAACTTGTTTATTTTAACGTTATTTCTTGGGAAAATTTTCAGTTAAATATGATGTTCCATTTTTGGAACATTGGCGGGTAAACGGTTTTAAGGAAAATGCATAAGCACATTTTACTTCTGCCATCTTATGACCTAATATTGAATCATGAGTTGCGCTAATATTGCTGCTGATAAGAAAGTGTATTTTCATATTTACACCTGTTCTTAGTCCAAAATGGGTGGTTTTTGAATTGTGCCACTATTGCAGCTCATAAACGAAATTATGAAAAATAAAAATAAAAGAAAGCTAAATTAAACGCCACTTTCAGAAAGATGCTTTCGAACAATGCTTAAACGCAGGTGTCTCCAACCTTTTTTGGATGGGAGGTAGGTCAACAATCCAACAATATTTCAGCTCAGATGGTCTAGATAGTACTACCCCCTTCCTTACCCCTTAGGCAGATTTAAATGAGGAGCAGGTGTTGCCACTTCCAATATTTTTAGTTGGATTTTGAATAAAACTATAAATACATAGTTTGGAAAATAATTTAGATTTTTCCCAGCTGCAACATAACTGAATCTTAAAAAAAAAAAACAATTCATATGAAGTTTTTATTGTGTGACCCAAGGGTGTCATCACACATCACCAGTGCGAGAGAAGCAAGACTGTGCTGCATATTAAGAATAACAGTATTTTTATCCATTTGGAAATAATACAAAACTCATTTATTAAATTATTCATAACAGAACAATTGTATACTCTATAATTGGGTATTTATTGGTGTACAGTGTTACCTGTTACAACGAATTTGTACACCAGTTACAACGAATACCAAAACAACAAAATTTATGGTTTAACAAAATGAATTTTAAATCCAAATTTAATTGCTGTTACATTGCCTGAATTTTATTACAACGAAATTCCCATTACAGCAAACAAAATTTATGGTCCCGAGAAGTTCGTTAAAACAGGATTCCACTGCATCATTACAATTTCTTTTGGTTTGAAACAACCACAGTTAATGAGGTCAAAAAATATGACTATTGAAATATACTTTATCAAAAACCATATGAATTGTTGCCAAGTTTTTGCACATCATTCCAATCAGCTCTATCAACTAAAAACCGGCATTTTTAAGGAAATTTCTCAAAATTTTCTGAAGGAGGGCCCTTTGATCCTGGTAGGTGCTGTATACAGCATGATTTAGAAAAAAATTTCAATGAAAGCCTACCTAGGATCTGATCTTTAAACACGTTTTACTCAAAACTTCAAAATGTCCACTTGCATCCCTTTGCTTCTCACTGCCTCATATTAAGTGCAAAAAAAAATAGCTTGCAATTTTGAAAGCTAAAAGCATAAAAAAAGTAAAATCAGACAAAGATTCGAATGGGAATGGTAATTGTAAGAGGGACAAAATTGTACTGTAAAGATTCATAATATTTGTATTAGAATTATTAAAGATACAAAGAGTTTGGGGTGGGGAGTTTTTTTCCAGAGAGATTTCTGGAAAAAAAAAAATTTTTTTTTAATTAAAATTTTAAAGAAAACATGAAAAATATTAAACATTTAAAAATACATATGCAATCCATATTTTTTTTTGAACAAAATATGCACCAAACTTTTGAACCTGTCATTAAAAATCTGCCAGTGGCTTTCTTTGTTCAAAACAATAAAAATTCTCCAAATTATTCTAATCATTCAAGCATTAATTTGAAAAATGTGATCTTTGCAAATAGCTTAATGAAGTTTTTTGACAAAAATTGCCTTTTTTTTTTGTAAATTGTGAGATTTTAAACAAAAAGCTGCTTTTTTTTTATTTTGAGCACATGTATTTATATATATGTGTGCACATGTATACATACCCATTAAATGAAAATACATCTAAATTTGTACTTAAATATTTCACAAGTTAATAATACTGATGTACTAACTCTGTCCCGTGTGTGCATAACAGATTTAGTGAGAAATGCAGCAAATAATATTAGTGTACATGGAAATCAAATTATCTCACAGCTAGCATTATTGAAGTTAGTGTTTTCTTGAGGGATACTGAACATAAAAAAAAACTTTTTAAACAAAAAAAAGCATTGGATAGCAAACGTTGTAAATTTCTAATTGCATTATTTTGTGTGAAAAATTAAAATTTTCAATTTTTCCCCAAGAGGGCGTAAATTTCTTATGCAAAAATAGAAAAAACATTTTTCCCCTCAAATTTCCAAATTTTTCCAACCACTAGGAATTATACTTTTGGCACTTGTCAAAAATAAGACGCACTAAGCGCATTTTAAGAGGACATGATAAAACTATCACAACAAATTGTGATATTTTTACATCGAAAACATACAAATATGACTACACTTCATTACACATGAATTAACTATCTCAATCAGTTCCATAATTTGGCAACAGAATAACTAACGACAAATTTAAGCAATGTAAAATGGGACCATACAAAACAATAACTATAAAATATTGTTAAGTTGAAATGCGATTTACATTATACTGTACGAACATTTATGGCAAACTGCAAAAAATTATAATATAGAGCATTGGATATTTTGGAGTGATACTTTACAATGATTATATTTTGCACTTACGGCTTAATGAACTAATTCAACTTGTCAATTACTTGTTCAAGCAAATGTAGGAAAAGGAAGCGCTGCTTGCTCTTTGGCCCATAGCTTCATTTGCTAGTATTAATGCTAACTTAATTATATAATTGCAAGATAAAAATCATTTACTTCAAAACAGTTGCTTCTGATTCAGGGGCTTAGAACAAGACGGAAAAATTGTTTTGCATAGCATAGGAGCAGGGCTAGAAAAATCTTACTGAAAAATGCCCTGCCAGGCATGTTTGTCTAAAAGATACATGCCCAGTTTTCCTTATCGTTTATCAATATAAAAGCATTTAAATTCGTCGTACAGCATTAATCAGATGAATTATTTTTATATAAATCATAAAAACATTAGTTTGAATAAATAGTACATAATGAGCTGTTATTAAATTTAACAAAATTTAAACTGTATAGTGGGAAGGATCGCTTCCACGCAAACCGGAAACAGTAAACCATCTTAGCAGTAGGGCTTGAAATAAATTTTGAACTCCAAATAAGGATACAGTAATTTTTCAATAAAATACAAAATAATAAAGTTTTATGGGAAAATATTTGATCAAAAATTACATGCCCAGCCAGGCATGTAAGGGGAAAAGATTCATGCCCAATCGGAATTTTTACATGCCCCGGGCATGTTGGGCAGTATAATTTTTGAGCCCCGATAAAAAGGGAAGTTATTGGCAGTCCATCTCAGGACTTAGAACAGGATGGAACTTAGCTGCTTAGCTGGACCAGCCCTTAACAGGACGGACTTAAAACAGGATTCAAAGGCTTAAAACAGGATGGGAACAAATGCTTTGCAAACCATAGAACAGAAGTAAATCACAAAACAGTCAATGACCTGCATTTACCTGCCCATCTCAGGGGTTAGAACAAGACGAAACTTAACTGCTTAGTTGGATGGGCCCTTAGCTGGAAAGGCCTAGC
The DNA here is from genome assembly GCF_026930045.1 of Uloborus diversus. Taxonomy (NCBI): domain Eukaryota; kingdom Metazoa; phylum Arthropoda; class Arachnida; order Araneae; family Uloboridae; genus Uloborus; species Uloborus diversus. The sequence goes on along the minus strand of NC_072736.1, from coordinate 13,957,555 downwards.
AGGACAAGCCAGGGCAGAAAAAATGTTTTGCATACCTTAGGAGAGAAGTTAATCACAAAACAGTCTGCATTTGTCTGTTCATCTCAGGGCTTAGAACAGGACGGAACTTAGCTGCTTAGCTGGACGGGCTTAACAGGACGGGCAAGGAGAGAAAAAATGTTTTGCATACCACAGAATGGAAGTTAATCACAAAACAGTCTGCATTTGGCTATCCATCTCAGGGCTTAGAACAGGACGGAACTTAGCTGCTTAGCTGGACGGGCTTAACAGGACGGGCAAGGAGAGAAAAAATGCTTTGCATACCATAGGAGGGAAGTTAATCACAAAACAGTCAATGACCTGCATTTGGCTGTCCACCTCCTTATGCAATCACAATCAGTGGCATCCGCAAGATTTCACAACCATATTCTTATACTTCTTTAAAATGACATTTGAGTTGTCATCAAAATAAAGAACAGTAATAGCGGATAGCTGCGTTGGCGCACAACGGGGTTTTGGCACAGCCGTCGGATTGATGAGATGAACCAAGGTTTGCACGATAGCATGATTGGTTGCATTCATGTGGGCATTCAAAGGAAAAGAGCACTCTCCTTTGCAATAGAAAGCACCATAGCCATCTGGAGCAATAATCCAATCCTAAAGGGGAGAAATGAATTACATTTAAAAAAATCAATTAAGGTAAAACACCAGTAGTAACCACTTCAAGGTTTAAAACACCCTAGTAGTAGCCACAGTGAAGTACATTTTTAAACTTTAGGTCTACAACATTAATTGCCTCCTCTTGAAACTCAATAAGCATTTTATAGCTCAACGCTTTCTAAATCTTCCCATCTATATGTATAAAAATGGATGTTGGTAAATTTGTTGGTTAGTTTGTTCCCTAAGATCTCAGAAACTACCCGGCAGATTTGGCTGAAACTTTCACCGTTTGTTCTTTTTGGTACGAGGAAGGTTTATAGACCAGTTCGAAAAAATCCGATTGTTAGTTCCTTTTTTATTCTAATGTAAGTCCCAATTTTTGCATAAATGCCCCAATATGGGGGTGAAAAAATGCTTGCACATATCAACATTATATGTCCATTTAAAGCGCTGATTTTTCTGCTGAAGATGGCACCTGTTCCAAATTTTTAAGTGGAATAAAAAACAAGTTATAAGCTTTTTAGTTCCATGTTCGAAGGCGTTCCTCAACTCAATACAGTATTTAGTGTATCATCTCATCTCCCAGTTGATAGTTACAATTGTTGTAGTGTTGAATATTTTTGCGTTTCGCCTCACTGTTCGAGGCTTTTCTCAAGTTAAATCTTAAAGAAAAGTTTTTCCACAAGATTTGGCAAATGGATTTGGCTGATTATTTTCCATTTGAATTCAAACAATCGCCAAACTTTACTACTTAGTTCGGAAACATTTTGGATGAAACTGTTTAGCGACATTTTATGGTGACCAAAAGTGTCTCAGCATCTGGCGACAATATCTTTTTACCGAAAATTAGTAACATACCGTTTTACGAAGTAATGAGGGGGAGGATTATCCAATGTATATCAAAACGATTCCCGCAAATTTGATAACATTTTAATCACACAAAGAACCCACAAAAATTCAAATTTCCCAAAATAACTAAAGCAAGTATAAGGGGATTACGGTTGTGGCTACATTTTTTTTAAACAGTTCGTACTTCAGTAGACATACAGAGAAGGTAAGACTCCATGTTTAAAAAAAAATATATTAACCAATAAATCTTTTTAAACATGTGAAGTTTAATTTCATGTTTTAAAAATTCTTCAAATTTGCAAATGCTTAAATTTTGTGCTTTCGTTTCAAAATTAATACTATTTTTCTCTTTATACTTATTGCTATTTTATTTTTATGGGTAAGGAAGAAGTTTGATTTTTAATCATGTCAAAAAGGTGTGTTTTAAATTCTTTCACTTAAAACAGAAAACAAGTTCAAATAACAATTATTTCTCATAATTATTACTTTTTCTAGTTTACTATAAAAGGCCAGAATTTCAATTTGTTCAATTTTTCATCCATACCTCAAATTTGATCCATTAGTGGCCACTCCAAAATCTGAAAATTTCAGTAGCAGTAATCTGACAATCTCCTATCCGAAGTATTCACATTACTTACTTTAAACTCAAATAACTGATGAATAAAATTGATTCAATATGATAGTTACATTAAGTACCAACAAAAAAAAATCACATTATTATTGCTCATTTCTTTCTTCAAAGTACAAAAGTAAACTTGAAATGGCCACTACTGAAGCACTGGCCACTACTGGTGTTTTACCATAGTTCTATATTTTCAAAAGTAAATATTTTATCAAATTTACAGAGTGCTTTAAAATGAGAAAATAAATCCATTAAGGCTCTTATTTTAAAAAATTTACTCTTTTTTTTTTTTTTTTTTTGACTTGGTAGAGCACTAAGCCATTTTAGAACAAAATAGACAAGAAAGAGTCATTCCATGGAAAATAATCATTTTGTCTCGCACAAAACAGCTCATATGTTTCACTAAAAATTATAATTAAAAACAAAAATGAACGAAATTTTGTCGCTTAACAAATCATATACACATGAGCAGGGTTCATACTCATTTTTAAAAGTAAAAATTAAGGACTTTTTAAGGACTCTCTCTCAAAAAAAAGGACTTATCGGGAAAATAACTAGATAGCTTTGCGTATACCATTTTAAAGTTTACCCGGGGGGGGGGGGGGGGCAAAGTATATGATACACATATTATATATATACACATGCACAAGTGCATCAGTTTCCAAAAAGCAGGGAGAGGCCCAATCAACTGGGATGTCCCATTATCAGTGAATAAAATTTTAAAATTTCACATCATAGTGATCCAAGAGGAAAATGGAGAACCCCCCCAAGAAAAAAAGAGTTCTTAAAATCAAGCAGAAATGAGATGAGATCATGAGTGCCCTTTGAGTCCATGACATTCCAAAATTCAACAAAAAATGGCGAATTAACCAGTTTCAAACATAATACGAAAGTTTTTCCTTATTAATTAGGCTTGAAATGATTGGGTAGTAATTAATATAATAGATAGCACATATTGTTCTTAAAAAATAACATTTAATTCTCAAATTTCAGTCATAAAAAAAGATTAGGAAAATGGGGATAGCTGTAGAAAATTAGTTGCATATTAAAGCATTATCATTTAGCATACATGATTAGAATGAGAGGCAAATTGAAGGAAAATAACTAAAATCTTTTTTCTTCAAGATATTTAAACTAGTGTTTTGTTATTATTGCTTTTGATCTGTTATTGTTACTAAAATCCTATTTCGAACAAATTTGCTATATCATACTATTTCTCGCAAGTTTGTTTATTTCTATATAAATTTAAATTTTGAAAGAGAGAAAGCAATTTCTAACTCCTGAGTCCTTGAATAAAGCGGTTGATGGAGCCAGAGTTCAATCTTGGCTGTATCACTCAATAATATAAATATTTTATATATATATATATATATATATATATATATATATATATATATATATATATATATATATATATATATATATATATAATTGATTATCCTTTTTCCTTGCAATGGAACTCATAGTTTGGTTTAAAAAACTTCATATTATTTCACGATTTAAAAAAAAAAAACTGAAGTTGCTTTATTTAATCTTTAAATTCCAAAAAATTTTACAGGCTGTAAAGCCTAACCAAAACCTTTAGAGATTCACCATAAATATATTGAAAGCTTTTTCAAATACATAAAAATAGTAACCACGACAAGTTTAAATACAATCAGAGACTGGGAGTTGGACCATATTTTTTCGATAGTCTTTTGCATTTTTTCTAAAATAAATTTAAGAAATAAAAATATTATTGAAATAATGAAAAAAATAAACAGATATAAAGTAGCATATTGTAAAAAAACCTTCCAACATTTAAAAAGATTGAAATATTTGCAGGATGCAAAAAGATTGCAATCTCAAACAAGGCAAGCAATTTTCGGCGAAGCACGTGTTTAACGTGGTCGGCATGTCTCCAAAACATACGTTTTCGGCACATATCGCGGATTATAAAGATTTGAAGGGGTAAAAACGAAAAAAATAAGAAAAAGGGGACCAAACTTGATACAGTGGTTAAAATATTAAGGAAATTTTCAGAAAATTAAGGACTTTTTAAGGGTTTTTTAGGGACCTTAATTTTGCTTGATGAAATTAAGGGTTTCTTAAGGGGTTTTTAAGGAAGTACGAACCCTGATGAGTGATTTCCAAAGCAAAAAATTGTTTATTAACTTTTTTAAATTATTACAGTTTAATGGCACTACACGTGTGCGACAACTTTTGTTGAATGCCCCAATACATTATTCTTTTCAATGTTTTTAGCTATTATTTCTCAACAAATGAGATATGTTTCCTTTACATTAGAATTTTGGTTTTTAAAACTTACAACTTGTTTCACCATTGTTATATCAATAGAGCAAAAATATTAACTCATTCATACAGCAAATTACAAGAGTTTAATATAGATGTCCCACAAGTGAATATGCAAATAAATTAAAACTTTAAATAACAAAATTATTTTATAAAGATATAACTGTGTCAAAAGTATCTTTGTAAATGCTTTTTGATTACTGTATAGGCACTTAGTATTGTGAGTCATAACTTTCGTAAAAAGGAAGATATCAGTAATTTTGTAAATTTTATATGAATAAAAAGAAATGATCTCCAAAAAAAAACGTTCTCAGAAGCTTAAATTTTCAGTTACAATGTGCGCACGCTTATGTGTTACGCAGGTTTATGTGAAAATATTAGAAATTTTTATTAATGTTTCTTGACTTTCCGGTGCTAGGGAAATGATATTAATGATACTTACTTATTTTTATGTGAGGGGGTTCTCCATACATTGACGCTGCACTAAAAAAATGCTTCACCCAAAACTTTCGTTTATTCTAACAAACATGGTGAAAAGCAAACAAACTTTGCAGTTAGCAGTTAAATTCACAGTGAAAAGAAAATTTTCGTCAAAGAAACGGTTTCAACAAATTTAACTGTTGCCAATAACGTTTCTGGAGTTTTTTTCAAGAATTTCATCGAACATTCTAATGACAAAATGCAAATAGAATGGAACGTCAGTGAAGATGTATTTAAGTGGTGGACATCCATTCATCGATTTCTCTCTCTTCCTCCATGCTGATGCATCCAATATAGTTCCTGAAGTGGGCTGACTGCCCAGGTTTCTGATGATCATCTGGCTGGAGATGAATTGACTGCCAGATCCTTTTGCTGAAGGTGTACGCTAGGACGGCTGGTCTTCTATGTTCCGTTCTTGGTTTGTGCCACAAATTACCAATGTCAAGATAGTTCAAGGTTTCAGGACTATTTATCAAGATGGATTTTTTTTATGGAGCACCAGTGGTATAAACGTTTTTCAATTATGTTAAAATTTCTGCAATTTTTTTGAGCAATCACGATTGCTTATTGTTCTTATTTGACTGTTTTTGGAGTCTTTTGATTTTTCCCACCGCCACTCTTCGCACCATCATCGTCGACGGGCTCCTCACGATGCTGCTCCTATAGCGAAAGCCATCTCAGGGTTGCATCCATGTCCTACACACACGAGTATACATACACAACTACACACACACACACAAACACCTACATACACACACACAAACACATACAAACACGCATACATACAGACACACAAACACATACAAACACGCATACATACAGACACCCACACATGCACACACAAACACCTACATACACACACACAAACACATACAAACACGCATACATACAGACACCCACACATACACACACAAAAACATACACACAACTACTCACGACATTCATGCCTGCACACAGACACAAACACATATGCCTACACACACATACACATACCCCCTACACACAAACACACATACCCCCCACACACAAACACACACGCCTACATACACACACTCGTGATTGCGAAAAACATAATTTGAATTCAAGATGTCAAAATTCAAATTAATTTTTTTTTTTTTTTTTTTTTTATTGCTGGATTTAGGATTATGGACGAATTTTACTTAGAAGTTTTAAAATGTTTGTTAACATGATATATTTTTTATTGAACTAATAAATGTTAATGATTTACCTAAACATGCTTCCTAATTTGACTCAACCAAGACACATTTGTGAGGTCCACTAAAACTTTTAATAGTTTCTCCTAGTAGTTTATTTTATGCGGTTTTGATTATACACGGTTAAAGATTTGACAACTTTATTTTATTTTACGCAGATGAGTTTCGGTTTTACGGGGATGTGGCAATGCAAACAGATAAAAATTTTCCCCTTTCCAGATTGTGTTACCACCCTGCACTGATTAAAGGGATGTATACATGAGCTGCGACCTTAAATTCCAGAAACTGTTTTAAAGTTTTGTACAAAGTAGCAAACATAGCTCAAGTTTACTATTTTTTGTCAAAATGGCACCATAAATTTGTCACATCTCAACTTGATTCGAAGCAGTACGATATCTTATGATTCCATACAAGTTTCTCTGCCCCGAAATTTTAAAATTATTAATCAAATAGTCTTTGAAAATAAGCAATTAAAATATTAGATGATATAAAGGCAAGCAAATATGTACTACATTCAGAAGATAACTGAACAACGTACGAAATGGAAATGTAACGGACACGTGAACAGAAAACGGAGCACAACAATAATGCAGATACGTTTCAGTGTTACAAGGGACCTGTTTTTCATTGCAAAAGAAGTAAGCTTATGGATTATTGTTTCACATAAAAGCTCACTTCCTTTACACTGAAAAAGGGGTTCCTTGTAATTTCAAAATACTTGCAGAACGACTGGTAGAAGAATCCTACTCACCTGCCATCCCAAATCTTTGAAGCTAACATAGAGAGTCCATCTTTGACAATTTTGCTTTGAAATATACGGCTCACCTAAGAAAAAATGAATAAGTAAGTAAAATTACTATAAAATAATGTTTAAATAACAGCAAAGCCACTAACATATTGAAATGGAAAATTATGGAGACTTTTGTTCAAATAGATTTTATGACAAAAGCCAATTGTAGAAGGATTTCAAAAGTTAAAAAGCATTTTTTTAAAGTAAAGAATTTTTAAAATAAGAATTTAATATATAAAAAACATTTTATTTATAAACACATCATGTATACACAGAGCTGTCAACTTTTGGAAATCCAAAATCATAGCAGCATATTGCATCGGTGCAGTCGGGGGGGGGGGGGGGGGGGGGTGCGGCATGGCCGCAGCAGCAGATTCAACAATAATGAATTGCCAACAGTATAAAGAACAAAAACAATGGTACTCAACAAATTTTAAACATGATGCAGAAAATAGTAATACGGAATAAAACATTTTATACAGAATATTTTAATATGATAAAATATTAATTTTAAAAACTCACTTCTTGATTATTATCAGTACCTTTCACCCGGTAGGCATGTCTTTTCAAAAGTAAAACATGCTTGCGGCAATCATCACGACCACCATGTTCATTTAAAAAATCGCTATTGCAAATAGGATATCTTTTTATGTGCAGAGATCGTCAGCACACCTGTAGAAGTCTGATTTTCTGAACTCACCAGTTTAGTTTTCATGCAGTTAATGTGCGGGGGGGGGGGGGGGGGGGGGGGCACTCACCCAGTTTATGTCGGGGGGGGGGGGGGGGGGGGGCTTTCAATCTTAGAATTATAAATTAAAAAAACAGAAAATCCTAATTTTATGACCTGCTTTTGTAGCATCCTAGTTTAAAGTTGTAATTCGTAGAAACTACGATTTTTTCGTAGCAGTTTGCAGCTCTGTGTATACAAAAGCATTAAAAGTATAATTACAGAGATGCAGATTTGGGAATTTAACAAGAAGTCCTGTCCAGAACTACACGAGCTTACTTTCCCGTATGCCACTATCAACTTTCTAGTATCTAATCAATACTCTCAAAATTAGCTAAAATTGCGAATTCTTTTGAACATAACTTCTAACCATCTTAAGAAATAGACGCATTAAAAATAAATAAACAAACAAATAAAGTAGCAGTACTTTTTAAACAAAGCACCTAATATATTATTTTATATTTAAAAAAAATACTTTAATCGTTTTCAAAACAAATTTAAAATAATAAGCTCATTGAATTAAATACATCATATCCAAAAAAAGTTTGTTTTCCCCTGTTGCCAAAAAATTATTTTTAAAAAAGAACAAATGTTCTTTCAAAAATAAATAAACAATAAAATGTCAACTTACAGAAATAATTTTCATTATTAAAAATATAAAAAAATCGTATGTGCTTACTTTTATGTTGAAACATAAAAGACAAATTTCTCTGTCAAAAACTGAATACATAAATTAAAACGTTAGAGTGAAAATAAAAACAAATCATATCAACAATAACTATTTCACAGTAAAAACCATGGCTGCAGAGTTGAAGTCAAACTCATTTTGGGGTTAAGGAGTCAAAGTTGAAAGTCAAAGATTTTTAATTCAAGGACTCAAGAGTCAAATTCGGTCACTTTCTCTCAAAGTCTGCAACTCAGAGTTTTGCAGAGTCGGAGTAGGACTTATTTTGGGATAAAGAAGTCTGAGTGGAAGACATTAAATTTCCAGAAGTCAAAGTCGGTCATTTATCCTCCATGTCTAATTTTTTGCCAAAGCTACAGAGTCAGAGTCGGCGTTGTGGAGTCTGACTAATTTTCAGGTACAGGAGTCGGATTCGAAGTTAACTGCCCTAAAACTCTAGGAGTCAGAGTCTGGAGTTGGTCATCAAGAGCTATTTCCAACAAAATTTGTTTGAAGTAAAGCAGCCTTTAAGTTCAGGATCTACAATGACTTTTAGTTTCGATGTAGGCACTAATGTTAAAGGATCTGAACTGTTCAAAATTGAATGGAAAATCATGCAAAACAAAAAGATATTTTCTATACATGCTCATCTTCAAAAACTTTTTCCTACAAAGTTTGTTTGAAGCAAATTCGCCTCTAAGTTCGGGATTGCCTTGAATTTCCCCATAGGACTAATGTTGAGTTTTTTTGAACTGTTTAAAGTTAAACGAAAAATTATTCAAATTGAAAAGTGAAATGTGGGAATGAGATGTCCTCGCCAAGATGTTTTGAACAAAAAAAAATTGTTCAAATCGAACTATTCACTCAAAAGTTATTAGTGGGCGACAGACAGCCATTTTCCCCCATCTCAACACCCTACTTTCCAATTTTTAATTGTTCAATATTTCTTTATTTTTTTTTAATTTTTTTTTTTTTGACTTTTGTTTGCTTTTTGTTATATTTTTAAGCCTTCTTTCAGGCTCTTTTCTTCTTTCTCTTACTTCTACTATGAAAGTAGGTAAAAAAATAGCTTTGAAAAAATTGCACAATTGATTGAAAATTAGTACAACATATTTTGCAGAGTTAGTTTTATTTAAGTATTGAATGAATTCATTAAAACCAAATTTTAAAAAAACATTATTCTCAAAAATTGAAAATTTAGAGCATTGTAAATGAGCAAGTTTTTATCAGCATGAGGTTACCAAAAAAACCAATAGATGCAAATTATATCCTTGTGCTTCAGATCAATATGCTTCATACTGAGTTAAATCCCAGAAATTATCAGAAAGACAAACCAGAAACATATGCTAAAAGACTGCTGCACAATTACAAACAAGGCATATCGAAATTCAGTAAGCCACTTTCTTACTCGAATACGAAAAATGAAAAAAAAAAAAAAAGAATTAAGCGGCTAATATTTTATCCTTCAGGTTAACCCATTTTATCCCACTGTCCTATTTAAAGGACAGCTGAAGGTTTAATCAATCTTTAAAAATAATTCTTCTCAAATTTGAGAAAAATAAATAAGTTGGGATAAAACCGGTTAATCAGCTCAAAATCAAAGTTTGCAAACATATTTTGCCCCAAACTTTCTTTGCTTGGTTATTTATTTCTTTTTTGTAATATTTACCAGCATAAGGGTTGTAACTGTCATGATCATAGTAACTCTCTTGTCTCTTTCGAGTAGCTCTTGGAACTCTTACTCTCACGTGGTTGGGTGTCTTGAAAAAAGCCACCATGAACGGCTGGAATTCTTCTGGCCCTCTCGAAAAAACAAGACCAAATTCATGCGGATCTGTGCTGTGAGCTGCAAAAATATAATATAAATGAAAAATGCAATAAAAAGTCATTTTACACACGGGCAGATACAGAAAAATCGTTTGAAGGGGGCACGGGAAATTGAATAGCCCCCCTGCCGCCTTCAATGTTTCATAAAAAAGTTTTAATGACTTTATTTTTAAATGTGCGTGTTTTTTAATTTTTTGTTTAGAATTCCTTCAAGTCAATGAATCTACTTCTACGTACATGAATATTATGCACTAATATACTTTGAATGCGGACGGAAAACATCTTTAACGTTTCAAGCCATTTCGATACTAAACCCAATATAATAACACCGAGATGCTAGACTATGAGCTGCTTTACTTAGGAACAGTGGCATAGCTAGGGAGGGGCGGAGGGGGCGATCCGCCCCGGGCGGCACTTTTCGGGGGCGGCAATTTCACACCTTTGATGCGAACAATTTAACGCGTTTCCCCAATTAGTAAATCATGCTTTTAATCTTTTTTTGGAGTCAAAAAAAAAAGGTCTTTTAATTCTAAGGTTGTGGTACGACTTTGATAATAAAATTATACTCAAATACAAAACACGTGTTGGTCTTGTGGACACCTCAGGATTATATTGTTTTTTCTATTCCTTTGTCTGAAGCTACAGACTGAGGGCGGTGTCATATTTTTCGGGAAGAGCAACCAGAAGAGCCTTCCTATTCCTTAATGTCACCAAACAGCCCAAAAGTGCAGTTTTAGGCCTTGAGTCTCGAAACATTTCCAAAGGATAACTCCCACCCCTTCCCTTTACATCTCATCTTTTAGCCTAATATTGAGTTTTTAAAATTTCAATATTAACAAATTCTTAAGGGCAGTTAAGCCCTGATTCTTCCTTTAACGTGGTTAAAGATAGTCTAATATTTGTATTCAGGACATCAATTTCGAACTTTAAAATCCTCATCGCATCCTATGTCTCCAAAAATAGCTTAACGTTGGGTTTTAGAAACTGAAATTTCAGAAAAATTCTAAGGTAAGGACCTCAAATGTGCACGAACCTAACGTCATCACAGGTGGCTCCAAATTTCGTTTTTAGAAATTTCTAAGGGAAGACCGTAAAGTTTTCTTTTCTCAGGGATGAAGAGCTTAAAATGAGCAACAGTTCCGAAAACGATTTCGGGTGGGAAATCCCCCCCCCCCTCCGAACTCTCTCTCTCATGATGTTGTCCGTCAAACAACGGCTGACGTTAAGTTTTTACGACGTAATTTTCAAAAGGTTTCGTTGGGAGACAGGAAAACCATATGACTTCCCAACATTTTTGGAAATAGTCGGAAACTTAAGCCGTCAAAGACAGCCTATAATTCCATTTTTGAAACTTCGGCATGGGAAAATTCCTCAAGAGCTCGCGCACGTTCCATATTCTCTTTGACGTCATCAAAGATAGACTAAAATTGATTTCAAGTATGAAAATATTTCGAGAGGAAAATCCAGTTTTATTGAAGTGAGGAGAGGCCCTTACACCACTAGATACAGCTCTCATTTATGTGCTTTTAAGTTTAGTTGAAAAGCTTTCCGGATAGCGCAGCTGAACCTTCCCCAATGCCTTCACGTATCCAAAGATAGCCTAAGTTGACTTTTTAAGACTTCAGTTTCAGAAAATTTCCTGGCAAACTCCCAATCCCCCTAAAATCACCAAAGAAAGCATAAAACTGATTTTAATTTTGAAAAAAAAAATCTGGAGGGAGCTCAAAGCCTCTTTTCTGCAAACCGTTACCGAAAATTGCTTAAATTAACAGCTTTGACTTAACTTTTGGAACTTTTCGGTGGAGCTCTGAATTCCTTTTTTTTCCTTCTGCAAGAGAAATAAGAAGGGAAAAAAAGTTTTTTTTCTTTTTTAAAATCTTTTTAAAATACTTTTGACTCCTTAATGTATGAAGTATTTCCCATCAAAAGGGCGGCAAATTGAGGAACCACCCCGGGCAGCAGAAAGGGTTGCTACGCCATTGCTTAGGAACATTGTCATAATGATTATAGCACAAGGGCAAGGTTATTAAAAGAACCCATATCTCACTTGAGTTTTTTTTAAAGTAATTTATAAAGAAAATCATAACTTCATAACATATAAGATTTACTGAAGAATTCAGAAACTATTTCTGTGTGAATTTCAAAACAGTTTCTGATTTGTTCTTAAAGCCATGATACAGTTGAGATAACATATTGATACTGCATGCCGTTTCCATTAAAAATCAAGGTTTTGTCAAGAAACTACCATATGATTTCTTTCATTTTGCATTTTTTATAAGCTGAAATAGCAATATATTATTTTGCAAATAGGTTTCTGAATCAAAATGCCTCTTCTAGGTGTGCCTACACATTACAAAAAAAAAAACAGTTAATTACTGATTCCATCAAAGAATAATTAGTGGACAAATAGCGAAAATACGGTCCCTTGAATTCGAAACCAGTGAGTTAAATGTATTCTGCAACTCTGGGCCTCTGATTCAGTAATACTTCTGTAGCAAACAAAAATGCTTTTATTCAAAATATGCTGTGTGTGTTTTGTTTTCTTTTTAATTTACTACGTAAAAAAATATGCAAAAGAAAGGTCAATTAAAAAGTAATAAGGGAAATTAATTCATCCTCCTGAGCCTCCCCCCCCCCCTAAAATCAGCTACTGTTTACACAAATCATCATCTGAGGAGTTTATTTTCAAAACGAATTATATCCACTTTTGGGAAAAAAGCATTTTTTTTTCTTTTTTTTTTTTTTTTTTCGTTTTCAGAATCTTTAGTGAAAGCCCTATTGACCAATGAATTTCTTTCTTCTTGAAGCAATTTATATCTTCTGTTAAAAAATGCGTAAACATTGGTTTTACCACGTAAACGGTGTGTATCTATCCCCTTATTTCTCCCCAGGTCTTTTATAGCAAAGTAGAACCTATCCCTTATTTGCCGGTATCCACTCATTCACTTTCATGTCAAAACGGCACATATCCAAATTTGAATTTGCCACTTCTAATTCAAAAGTAGTTCACAAATCAAATAGAGGAGCGAGGCACTGACTGAGCATTTCCAATCAAGCATGATACCTGTTCGTATTAAGAGATTGCAGCACCTTGCGCAAGTCTGTTATCAGTTAGGCAAGCACAACCTCAAAGGTGATTTCTAAATTAATATTAAATTGTGATTAATTGAAAAATTGTGATTGTTGGATATTTTGTTTCAATTTTAAAGTTCATTTCCGAAGAAAATGAGTGTTTTTTTTCAAAAGTGATGATATCCACTCTTTTACAGCAAAAAGGAATGTATCTAAAATAAAATTGGCAATTTAGGTCTGATAAAATTGTGGAAAAATTCCTAGACTTAAGGCAATAGTCACTTGTTATTCTACCAAAACATGGTGAAAAATTTGAAATTTTAACAGTTGGTGTTTGTGCGTAAAACATTTTTTTTTTCGTTTTGCCAAAAAATATAAAACTGGATACAATTTGTTTTAAAAGTAAACTCCTCATCTGCATTCTACAATGAATTTTAACATGGAAGCATGAACAGTCAATTTTTCTTTAGGTAAACAACAGGTTTACAGATTAATCACATTTGTTATGACTTTGTTTATCTATTAATTAAACTGCTTCAAATTCATTTTTAGACTCATGCTTTGCTGAAATATCTCTTGCAGTTACTCATTACTAAACTATTGGTTGAGAAAAAGATTCGGTAGGGAGGCATTCTCTCATTTGGTGAACAAAAAACTTCCATGCAGCAAAGATCGCCATAGTGTCAATAGATAGCTCACAGGGAAGTTTATCCCCAGAAAATTTTTAAATTTGTAGTCTTTAAAATGCATTTTAGGTTCATATTTTTCAAAAACTTGCAATTCCACTTACGGTGTCACCGCCCAGACGTGTAACACCCTGGGCAGACTTCCCTCCCCTAGTGACGCCTCTGGCATATTATATAAATTTAAAAGAATATGAAAAGGTGATAACTATCAAATAGAGATGGTACAAAGCGCAATTTGGCCGAAAAAGGAACAATTCACAGTAAATAGCATATTGGAAATATCTAAGAATGCCATCAAAACCATCCAAGTTGTATACATGTAGTGGGTGTTCCTTTATCCTAAAGGCAGAAACTAGCTGTCAACATAAGGAAGGGCACTAGGTGTGAAATCAGGGGGGTGGTGGTCAAAAATTGGCATCTTTCTTGCGATATTCATTGTCAAGTTAAAGTACGTGTTTGTGCACTAGCCAAATAATGGTGGTCAAAACTGCTTTTATTGTTACAGCTAAAAAAGTAACTCCATTGTACCCTCTACTTCTCTTACTCTGTGGCTAGTACAGAATAATTTTAATGCAATGCATAGACCATAGAGTAACTCCTTGACTTCCATTGTTATCGTCTTTTTTCGTAACTTTATCAAAACCTCTGCACTTCAGAATCAATTAAACAGCAAATTTTTCATTTTTCCCAAAAATTTCCCAGCACCAGACACCGTAGCTAGAGTTTAGTCCAAGGCGTAAAATGCAGCTTGAGATTTTTTTTAGACGAGTGAAATATACAAAGAACATAATAGAAATTAATTCCAAACAAAACTAGCTTTATGACTATGAAACCAAAGATGAAAGAAATACATACTATTTCATTAACATTTAGACTATTTTGTAGTAAGTTACTGCCCTAAGCCAGGGCTAAGGCAGAAGTACTTAAAATACACCACCAGCTCAGTTATTCCATCCGAGGACTGCAGTTTCGTGCTTTTTAGCTCGACTCATCAGCCCGAAATAGGAACCACATGAGCTGGTGGCGAAAATCCTCTTAAGGGAGTCAAGACAGCCAAACAAACAATACCATGCCTTGCCATCAATCTTTGAGTTGAACCGCACCATTGCTGCGGTCGCTCATCTGGTGTGATAATTCTACATTAGCTACCAGTTTGTTTGGCTCTCTTGGCTCCCTTAATAGGATTTTCGCCACCAGTTCATGTGGTTCCTATTCCGGGCTGATGAGTGCTAAAAACTGCAGTCCTTGGATTGAATAACTGAGCTGGTGGTGTATTTTAAGTAACATTTAGACTGTTTCAACTTTTGCGTTCAGAAGAATAAAAATTTTAAACAAAATATATTTTTTAAATTTTTTCCCAACATTTTCAATGATACTAAATTTTTATTTAAGAAACAAAGCAGGAAAATACATTTGTGGCCATTGTACACAAAAGCTGCCATGTTGTCCTGCACCTAACAACTCATATATTTCATTACAAAGTAATAATTGTAAAGGATGACACAAATAAAATTTGTTGGTTAAGAAACCACACACTTGTGCTTTTTAAGCAACAAAATGTTGCTCATTACCTTTTTAAACTAATTATTAACGAAATATATAAGCTGTAGTGTGTGGGACAAAATAAGTTTCCGTGGAATGACCATTAACTAGATATTAGAGGTGTGTTTCTGATTTTCACTGTGTGAAATACACAGGACGCATTAAAAATAACTCTGCATAGCACACAGGCTAGCCAGTTGCCTAAATTACTTTTTAAATGGGTGATGACAAAATTTCCCCCTGATGAAATTTCTGCAGCATCTATGTCTAGAGGCTGCACAAAAAAATCTTATGTATGGGTCTTTCTCCAGAAAACGTAACTTTTGAATGCAAATATTTTTCAATTTCAAAACCTTTTGTTTTCTTTTTTTTTTTTTCCATTCTTACATGAAAGTGTTACCTACTGAAAGTAACCATAAACAATGGCCCAGCTAAGTTCCAATTATTTTACTCATAAATAATAATTAAAAAATGCTTTTCACGAAAATAAAAAAAGAAAAAACTTTTAATATTTAAAAATTGAGGCCAATTTAATATCAAAGTAGTAATTTTTTTAACTTTGCAAAAAATTAGTTATTTTAATGATTAGTGGGAATACAATATTAAGCTCTCTTAATTAAAGTACAGTTTAATTGAGTTTCAAATGTATGTTAAAAAAAAAAATTAGTAAATTTGAGGATATTCTGGCAATTTATAATTTTGGTAGAATGCCTTTTATTGATGTATTTCCACTCCACCATTTATTTTCACCTCAGAAATAATAATATTGAAAAGGTCTGTCACGGAGGTGAGGAATTATCAATTAATATAAGCCTAATAGATACATTATTCAGATTTTTTTTTTCTTCCTTGCTACAATCTGCACATGTTAAGCATATGAAAACATGTTCACTTCTTTTTTTACATTCATTTACATCCCTGAAATTCATTATCACGGAGGTGAGAAGTCAGAATAACTACACTAAGTTTTTAAAGCAAAATTAATCTTCCGGTTTTTCGACAAAAATCTCACAACTTCAACTACGGCTGAAAATAAACAAGGGGGCTCCCTTGTATCATGGAAAATAAAATTTGATGTCTTACTGCCACGTGTTAGAGATGAATGGCATTTTGTGTTTAGGTAACGGAGGTGAGAATTTATTGTGTGACATCTTGTCCTACTGAAACGAACTAAAACATAACATTAAAAAATTAAATATACTTAAACGATTAGTATTTGAGACACTTGTGAAAGGAATAATAAATAAATAAGTATATACTTTTAATTAAACAAGTAATTAAGCAACATAAACAGTCACACAAGGTGTGTGACTTGCCTTGCCGCGAAGGCAAGAATTCACATGTTGTGAACCAAAATCATAGTAAAATAAAAATTATTATTAAAAAATTGTTGGTAGGTTTAAATAGATATATTTTTGATGAAATTAAAAATCATTGTTAAATGAATTGTTCCGTAACGTTTTTTCTGTAAAAGGCGAGTGACAGAAAAGTTACACTTCTTGAAAAATGACCCGTGTACAAATGAGGGAAAAGCAATGCTCACTTACATGTTGTGTAAGACTTAATTTTCAAATACAAGCCGAGATTTTTGCTAGGAAATGCAATCCAAGTCATCACAGATGAAGTTACATTCAAGCTCAGCCACCCAGTATCTTGATTTGTAACAACAATGTCATCAACCCATTCAAGAGTATTTGTCCTACAAAGAGTAAAAAACCATATAAATAATAATCAGAAAGAAACAATGAACAATATAACTAGGCAGCAAAAAACACTGACTGCCTAGCAGCCAAGTGGGTTGCAGTAAAATAATAAAGAAACTCCTCAAGCTAAAAATTAAATCAAAATTATAATCTTTCAATACCTTATAATTGAGCCCCCCCCCCCCCTCTCCCTTTCTTCAAAATTAAATACAGTCAGCCCGCTTAATCGAATAGCATTGGTTCCAAGAAATATTATTCGATTAAACGGGGTATTTGATAAAGCGGGGAAATTTCCTTTACCGTTCTAAATTGACAACATTTTTCTTAAAACGTAATATTTACCAATGGCTATATAAAGGAAATAACTAGTGTTATTCCTAAAATGTTTTCTTATTTCAGTGAATTATTTTTTGAAAAAAATTCTGTAAAAGTGGATTGCTTGCTCCAAGGTATTTTGGGGATTCTTTTCCCAAGTCCTTTTCTCCCTTCTCGTATGCCATGTTTTACATTTAATATTGTAACGGATCTGGTGCGGCTTCCAACTTTCTTGAAAGGACGACACAGTTCTTGATTAAAAACACAGGAAATTTATTTACACTATGTACAGGAAAAATCGTCAACAACTGCTAAATTAATCATCAGCAATTAAGCAAATATCACACAACACTGTAAACTCAACAGTTACACACGTATTTACTTCCAAATACAAGAACAACACAGCAAAATGCCTCGCAATAAACAGAGCTAATGCACTCTCAGTACAAATTCTCAATTGAAACTAACTTTTTATCATGCATAACGGCTTTTTATACACACCGAAAGAGATCTCTCAACTATTCCAGAAAATGCTACACCGTTCCACACTTTCTTATTTCTTTTCACTCACAAATCTTATCAATGGAAAAAAATAGGGGACCATATACTTCAGCCGAATGTAGAGGGGCTGTATACTCATTACGGGAAACTATTTACAGGTTACGTTACAACAATAATTTCTATTTACAGAATTTGTAACAATATTTTTTTATTTATTGTCGGCTGAAATGTGTATATTTCTTTACGTTATTTAATTAATTATCTACAGCGCTGTTTATTGTTTTTTGTAATAGCAATACGAATAGAAATTAGATAGAATGAAGGAAATGTTTTGATGAAAAATAGAAGTTTTTCCAAGCCTGTTGAAGGCAAAAAACATTGTTTTATATATTTACGCCAACAATTGTTTTCTTAACTTATTACTTAACGTAATTCTAATTTATTCAAAAAACATTTAACAAAAATATTACAAAAGTTAATATTATCCGATTATACAGGCAATTATTCGATTAAGCGGGGGTCTTTACCATTGTGTCTATGGAAAAATATTCAGTTCTGGGAGATTTTAATCATATAGTCGAGGTATTCGTTTATCCGTTACCCAATTAAGCGGGGTTGACAGTACTATGTTTGAGCTAGGCTACAGTCAACTCCCTCTTATCAATGTTTAACCACATTTTTTTATAATCTGCATCACATTACATTTTCATCATTACATCACATTTACATTGCATGCAAATCACATGCAATTTTCATTTATGCTAACATAAAAACACAGTTGAACTGGTTTATAGCAAGAACAAAGGGGCACCGATATTTACTCCTCATACAAGGTTCGCACTCTTCCAGCAGAATGAAAAATAGGGCTTTTATGTGGCCTTTTTACGGCACATTTTAAAACTATTTATGGTTACTTCACGCCAATGTTACACACACACTCTTTAAAGTCTTAAATTTATTTATATATATTTTTTACTTCTTTTTACAAAAAAAGAAGTATTGTATTTGCAAAAAAAATTTCACTTAAAAATCGGCCTTAATTTCCATTTTGCTCACCTCCGAATGAATGTTGAGTTTATTTTGCAACCCGACCACACGTGGATATATGCCTAGGAACGTACAGACACCCGAAATATCCATTTTGACGATCCCTGAGTTAATTACAGCGAGTTTTCTCGTGACGTTTGTATGTACATATGTATGTGCGTATGTATGTCGCATAACTCAAGAACGGAATGTCCTAGAAAGTTGAAATTTGGTACTTAGACTCTTAGCGGGATCTTTTTTTAGTTGTGCACCTCCTTTTTTTTACTTGACACCAGTGTTTTAAAAAGTTATAACTAAAGTTTTATGGGAGCTATAGAGTTCTATGATAGCTCATTTTAAGGACAATTACATGCGCATTAATTTAATATGTTTATGTAACTTGACTAAATGTGGAGATTTTTTTTTTTTCATAAAATTTTAAGCTCAAAAATTTTTAAGATAGCATATTTTAAAATTTTTGGAAAAAGAAACATGATTTTTATTGTACTTTAATACAGAGAATTTCAAAGTGGGACCTTGAAAGGATCATCAGTTATAACAAATAATGTAATCACATTACTGCGATTTTCGCTAAAACTTTTTAGTAACTGCTGAACCCTTCAGGGTTCCACTAAAATTTTTTGAACATTTTTATAAATATAAATATATAAATTAAAAATCAAATAACATTTTTAAAAAAATTAAAGGAAAAAAATTAAAGTATGAAAACAAGGGAAAAAAATAAAGTATGGAATGGGGGAGGATGAAATTAGTAGAATGATGACGACAAAACTTTGAATATGAGCTGCCTAAAAAAGCTAAAAATAAAGAAGGAAAAATAAATGAGAAATAGCTAATTGCTATTTCCCATACAGTAAAAAGTAAAAATAATCTAGTATATCTTTTCAAAGTTATGATTTTGAAAATTTTATTGTATTAAGGTGAAAGGATACATTTTAGTGAGAAAAAAATGCACTTTTGAATAAACTATGATAGCAAACAAAATCCCAGGTAAGGGTAATAAGAGCTTTTCTATTATAGGTATGTCATAGTTTATTTTCAAAAAATTTCACCAAACTGGTCATAACAGCAAAGTGTTTATTTGCTCATCAAACGACCCCAAAATCAATATTGTTGAAGTTTAAAATTTAATGTTTATTTTTTAAACAAAGCAATCCATTAAATAAGACTAATAGTTATACAAAAATGAAGAAAAAAATTACGAAACAAATGAAAACCACTAATACAAAATTTGGAAGTGTCAGATCTACGTTACTGGTAGATCTGTTTTAGTCTTGATGTATATTTGATTCCCTCTCTTTGTTTTAATTTCATATTAAATTTATTTCCCAAGAACACTTTTCAATATCCTGTTAAATCTGTTTTAGCCTTGCAATTGCAGCAACCCTTTCACAACCTTATGAGCTGATAAGAATTTGGAGAAAATATGAATAAATGGATAGGTAGAGCAAAAGGGGCACATAGGTGAACAATTTTTTTCATTACTTTATTTAAAAAAAGATATTATCAATTTCTCAACACAAAAGTGTCCCCATGATTGAATACACTTTTCTTTGCGTCATGGAATTTTTTTTAAAAATATTTCTTTATTTTATGGTACAGTAAAACCTGTAAAGTTGACCACCTTTATAAGTTGATCACCTCTCTATGTTGACCGCTTTTGTCAGGAACGGAATTAGTCCTATCTTGTATAATGAAGGAAAACCTCTGTAACTTGACCACCTTTCTATCTTGACCACCTGTCTATCTTGACCACTAATGTACCCCAAATTTGGTTTGGAGTATTGTAAAAAATCCTTTGTAAGTTGACCACTTGGTTTGTTTTTTAAAACTTAATTTAGCAAATTATTTTATTTTATTATTATTTTTTTATAGCTTTCCAAGAATATTTTTGATGCCAGAACAGCATTTTACCAACTAAATTAAAACAGCAGCAAAATTAAACCTCCTTGTAAGTTTAATCCACATTGGAAAACTACTAAGAACCCTTTTATTCTCCAAAATTGTTTTTCTTTTGTTATTCTATTTGAGATTACCTTTTGTACTCTTTGTTCAATGAAAACATGTGTCAGTAGAAAAGTACAAACTATTTTTTTCCAGTTGCAATATTTTGTGGCAACACTGGGATTGTGCTAGAGTATACTTGCATTGCAGTATTTCTGGTGCAAGGGATTAAGAAATAGGACATTTTCATTTTCAACTGCCTTTTAGAACTATGAGAGTTCAGCTTGTTGCTCTTTGTGTTATAGTTTTACATAAAAAGGCTTCAAAAAGAAAGTTAGTTGAACTTGATATTGATAAAAAGTATGAAATATTAAAATTAATTGAAAAGGGTGAAATCCAGAGAAAATTAGGTGACACATATAGAATTTCCAAAACTAGTGTCTAATAAGTGTGCCAAACTTCAATAAGGAGTTATTTTGTTGAAATCAGATCATCATGGTTATAAATGCATTAAATGTATATGAAAAAAATAATAAGCGAAAAATTTGTTATTTTTGATTATCTTTGAATTTTTAGGAACTATTAATATTCAATAACGTTTTATAAACATTTTTTTTTTTTTTTTTTTTGATCAATTTACTGAAATTTTAAATTTACATAACACATTATACATCATTCTGAGAAAATAACCTCTAAAAATATTTGAATAACATTTTAAATTATTGTTCAAAGTAATGTTAAACAATGAAAGTGAGTTGAACAGAAAGAGTAAGTATCAATTAGTCAAAAAATGAATACATGGTGCAAGAAATGACAAAAAAAAACATTACCCCTTTTATAAGTTGACCACCTGTCTAAGTTGACCACCAAAGTACTGCACTGCAAGTGGTCAACTTACACAGGTTTCCCTGTATTTTTAAAGAACGTCTTCAGTTGCTCACATGTGCCCCTATGGAGGGCAAATGTGAACAGGTCCGAGGCACATATTAACACGAGTAAAAAATGCAGAAGAAGCATAATATTTTAAAGGAAAATTCTTCAATATGAAATATATACCTAAATAATGAATACGTTGAAGAGTTTATAACCTATGCTGCGTCAGTTTCAATTTACACAGTAATTGTTTGACTAAGAAAATATTTTCCCCCCAAATAAATATCTGCTCACTGTCAAATTCTAAAGTCCTGTAGCCTGTTCTGATCTCTGAATAGACTAAAAAAAACTCATACGACTACATAATACAAAGAATTTTTTATTATGTAAGAGTTGCTCCACATATAAAATTTACTTCATGGGCAGTTCTCAAAAGGTGGGAACAAAAAAGTTAACTTTGAGCAATTTCAAAAATTTTCAAATTTGACATCAATTTTGATTTTATTCTATAGTATGCATACCTAGAACACAATATATGAACATGAAAAGACAGCAGGTATTTGTAAAAATTGTTAATTAGCAAATTAAATCAGCAATCTGTAGGTAACAGATTTTGGACATTGTTTTCCTGTAGGTAACGGATTTTGGACATCATCATAACGTAAGTTTCACCATTTTTGACAATTGTTAATCTGATTTTTAACTTTTCCAATGAAAATTTTATTTACTACTTTTTAAATTTTGCAATTTAATAATAAAGAGGATATTAATGAAATACTTGAATGGCTATACATGCTGCTCCTTACATTTAATAAAGTTTTGGAATGATTTTGAAGAAATTGATGCAAGGTTAAAAAAAAGCTTCAAATTAAAAATAATACAATTGTAAAAAGTGACATCAGTTTTAATAATGAATATTTTTTCTAATGTCATAAGAATTAAAATGATGTCTAAAAAAATTATTGAAGAAAGAAATTCGTATTTCTATTTGGAGATCGTTAAATTATGTTTCCAAAAGAAAGAAGAGAAAAAGAATTCTAAAATAATAAAAGCGGGAAAAAAAAATTGCTAGCGCAGGTGATAAAGTCGCCAAAACTGGTACAGCTGAGGATAAACTACATTTGTCAAATTGGAATTCCCCTCTGGTAACCTTTAGCTTATCGTATACTGTGTTGTCGCCAACGGAGGTTTGCTTGGCGATTTTAGCGCAAAATGGCTTTCGGTTCGATCATAAGCAGCCATGTTTCTACTGTAATTTATGTATTGTTCAATGTGTAACATATTAATTATGCAGAATATCAATGGATTAAAGAAGATAACATTATAATAACGTTTTTTATTGAGGTTAGAAGACAGTAGATCATCAAAAATTATGAATAAATGGACAGAATTATCGGCGTCAAGATCGTAACGCCATTTGGACATCTCACATGTACGTTTAAAAAAAATTATTTTTCTTCTAAGATATTGCATAAAAGCTTATGAAAACACTTTTAAACAATTAAAAATTGATTCCAAGGCTCGATAAACACCTTTAAAATGAAAACATCATATACTTAGTTCTCAAAAAATAGCATTGTAAAGATCGTAAATTTTGGACATGCATCAAATTTCAAACTTACTATTTTCTAAAATCGTTTACAAAGTGAATAATCTGTCTTTACTTTTGTTATTTGTGTAAAATATTAACAAAAAATTATTCAGTGTAAGATTCATACCTTTAAATTTTTTTTGAAACGTATGGAAATAATTTTAAAAAAATTTTCTTTAATGGTACATTTGCTCAGTTAACGTTTTGGTATGTCCAAAATTGCGCCTTTTAGCAAAGAAAATATTTTTTTAAGGGCATTTAAAGAGCATTTTTTCCATAATTTATGTCAATTCTTGTCTCTATACAGTATTATAATTTAACTCAAAAACTTTTGAGTTAATTAAAATGAAAGTTATTTGGTGTTGAAGCTTCAAAGTTGAGGTCTGTGTTTGCTCCCACCTTTTGAGAACTGCCCTCATACGTTGTTTAATAATGTATTTTAAAATTATTTTGAACTTCAGTTTTTTATAAAATGAAAATATTTTGTGTTTTTTTATTTCCTGTAAGTATTGTATAACACCAAATTATTGATCAACTATTTAGTAACAAAAACATTTTAAAAATAAAAATAACAAACATAAATAAATAAATACTTAATAATATTAATAACAATCAACAATACATTTACAAACTAATTATAGGGAAATAATAATTTTAAATATTTACACATTTTGTAACACTTACAATATCCTACATTAATAATAATACTACGGAAAGCGGCAATGAGAACTGTTTTTTTGGCCCCTAGATGTTATATTCACAAGTGCCCCATGGTCTACTTTAGAGCTAACTTGCAAAAATAAAGAATTTTTAACTTAATAAAAAAATTTAAACATTGTCATAACTTTATTTGAACGTTCATACAATGGTTTGTAATACTTAAGTTAAGCTTAGCAGTTAGTTTTTAAAATGTTTTCATGTGAAGAAGGCAGTGATAAAAATTTTTCAACACCTGCTAAAACAAAGAAGTTGTCACCACAGAAACATAAAATGGCTCATTGCTCTAAATGTTTGTCCAAGAGATACAACTGGTACTGTCCTTATTTTGAGATTTTTTCCAGATTTTTTCCTTGTAGTGATCTTAGTAAAACATACCATGTTCACATATGCCCCGTGTTCACATGAGCCCCGTTTTCCACACTATAGAATTTTTATAAAAATGAACATCTATTTTAAGGCTACTTACCCAGGTCCGCTTTCTTCTCGTACAGCATAAAGACTCAAATTGAAATGCTTCTCCAGACCATCTTTGGTGAAGTTTCGGTATATTCGCAGCTCTGCGCCGACGATTTCTTCCTCTGGAGGAATTTCATTCACATCAAACCAGAATCTTCTGTCCCTCTCATGCCTCAAATGTGGATACTGATGGTGTACTATAAGTAAATAAGAAGTTTTTTCAAGAAATAAGGATGAGTTTCTAAGCAAGGAGCAATTAAAAACTACACAATATAATACCGATAACAAGCAGTAATTTACGATATGACATCCAGAGACTATAGAGACTTTGTTACGGTCTTATCAGTCTGGAATAGTCAATAACCGAGCTGGAGGCAGATGTTCTCGCATTGATGCTGAGATTTCCAACAAACTAGTAGCTTTCCTTAAGACGGAGTCTGCTTGAAGATGTCTTTGTAGCTTACTTAGTTCCGAGAGTGCCCGACACCGGCCCACTTAAGCGAATGCGGGGTTAGTGGGTTCAAGAAAAGTTCTGCTACAAGACCTCCCCAAGGAAGTTTTTTTCTTCTCGCCGCTAGTCATTTAGCAAGTGACAGCGACAATTGCATGAATGGAGAGCTGCTAATGACTTGAGGTCACATGGTAACGAATTTGTTGTACAATTACGATTTAATTTCCTGCACTTTTAATTCTCACCTTTTTATAGCAATTTTTAGAAACAAATGGTATTTTGCGTTTTATAAATTTATGTACGTATTATCATTACTAAAAATGACAAGAAACAATGTTACTAATAAAGCACACAAACTGCAAATAATTGCATTATACATGCTACAGGGATACAAGGAACCTCGAAACGTTTATGATGTACTGTTGTAATTTTTATTTTAATTTCTTATTATTTTTTTTATTCACCTTGTAGCGGTAAGGATAACAAGAGAGTGTCCCTAGGGATGTAGATGTTGGTAATGTAGTCGGATGTAGAGCATCCATAATTTCAGGGGGTCCAGGAGTTTCTCAACCAGGAATTTTTTTGAAAAATAGATATAAAATCTGTATTTTGAGACCTTATACAGGGTAATTGAGACTACAAAATTATGAAGAAAAATAGGAAAACCAAGTCTTTTAAAAGCTATGCATTCTTTTGCAAATCAAGATCAATCAAAATAAAAATTGCTTGCTCGATAAATCGTTGACATTCAACGACAGAGTGGAAAAACGAAAGAGGAGAAAAGAAAATCACACCGTCATTTGCTCATATAGGCTTTTAGTGTAGTTTGTTTTTGATCACCTTCCCCAACATCCCCCACCCCCCTCTTTTTCATCAAATGCCCTACAGTATAAAAATTGTACAAAATGGTTTAAAAGAAATGGAATCGAGATTCAGAAAATAAGAACGAAAGTGTAATATTCTAGTTCTATGGACAATTCATTCTTAATTTTCTTGATAAGAGACAAAAGTGAAGGATTTTTCAAGGAATTTCAAAAATTTAAATACTTTTTAAAGGCTCTAGAAAAGTTGAAAGTATTTAAAGTTACTTTATTTGCACTTTTCAGAAGTTGATTGCAGTCTTACAAAATGATTTATAACTTTGTAAGACACACCCGTTTTAAGTTAAAATTGAATTTAACGAAATATTTCTCAAAACAAACATTTTTTTTTTCAATCACAAAAAAATGAAATACAGTAAAGTAGGTGTTTTTTTTTTTTTTCCTCATGCTTAAGATATTAATAGTATGCAGTAAAAGTAAGATAAAAACAAGCAATAACAAAAAAAACTTCAAAAATACTGAATTCGGTACTAAATACATGGAAACACAAGGAAACATATCAGTCACGAAAATTTATCTTGAAAAATATGCTACAAAAACGCAAGAATCATGATTTTTGCATTTTTTACTCAGGATCGGTATTAAGGAGCTGAATTTGGCACATCTTGGTAACAGAATACTAGCCTAATGGGAAACTAGGGGCCTGGACCTTGGAGAGTTCTCGGTGCAGTGTAAGTTTTATAAGAGTTTTAGGGGGAGGAGGATAGGGGCGTGCACATGGGGGAGGAGGGTGGCCGGACCCGAGCTTGAAAGGGCCCAATATTTTTAAAACTAGGGGTGAAAATAGGGGTAAACAATATGGAGGGGACCAAAAAAAGGGAGCAGGAAATCCTAATTAAGGATCTAAATTTCAAGTATGCTGTGCAGCTAATGAGAACTAGAATTGCTTTTTCTGTATTCCTTCAAATTTTCACTTGATTAAGGTGACAAAAGATTTTCAGATGGATAAAATTGGTCAAAAAACCGTTTTCTTTTTATTATATTTCAAAACACTAGACCTTTAACTGAACCTTTGGCAAAAAAAAATTTTTTTAATCAGTGAAGAATTGACGAAGTTATGACACTTTTAGTGGTTGCCACGCCCCCTTGTTTACCTTTTTGACTCCTTCCTTCTCTGTCAAATTAAGTTTTGTTTCAGGCTGATTCTAAGCAAATTAGTTTTATTTTACATTTTGAACCCCTAAAATAAATCATAAGACCTTATTTGATTTGAATTTGTATGAAAAATTAAATTATTCATTTAATAATAAAATTTTCATCAGTAAAACAGTAAATGTTGATTTTCTCAAAACATCATTTTTGGCATGTTTACAAATTTCAAACTGTTCTACTGTAATGAATTATAATTTAAATTTGCTAAAAGTTTTATGCAAAGTACCTGAGAGAGTTCTTAACATTTTGATGGTAAAGACTTTTCTGTTTGGCCAGCTGTGTCTAAAATATTTGCTCTATATTTTATTGAAGTACGGACATATTTTACCGAAAATGTCTAGTTTTTGGGTTTTTCCTCTAATATTTTTTTTACCACAACATTTTGAAAAAGTACTTCCTACACTTTATTTTCAGTTGTTTTAATCTATCATATTTTGCTAGTATTTTGTCATTTTGATGAAATTTCAGGCGCGAGTCGTAATATGAAAAAAATGTTAAAAACTCTAATTTTAAATTTGAAAAAAATTTAAATTTTAAAAATATTTTCATGAAATTTTATATTTGTGTAAGTATTAGCAACATGTAACTATGCTGCAAATTTATATGAAATTCGTTGAAAATTACTGTCAAAAATTGTTAAGGCCCTTGTCACCTCATTAGAAACTCCTTCTGAATTAGAAATTGAAAAAAAAAAAATTAATGAAAAACTTTCTTCTGCTTTACGGTACAAAACATTTCGGGTTTTGGGTGGGGGGCAGCCTGTCGAGCCCCCCTTCTGGTTACGGCCCTGATTTGGACAATGCTCGCAGATGGGATAGGATTTAATATTAATTGGTAATATTTACAAAGTCCAATACATAGCCTAGCAATTATAGAAGATGATGATTCTAATGAATATAAGATTAAAGAAAACTAATGAGGGATACATTTACTGTGCTATTTCCTACTTCCCTCGTTTTCAAGTCATAGTGATATCAATAAAAATTATAAATTAGCTTTAAGCAAGTATTTTAAATGAATAATTACTAATCCATATAGAAACTCTTTGATTTATATTGAATATTTTCGCATTACAAATGACGAAATGATGAAAAATAGCACTGTAACAAGTTATTGAATCTCTGTAAAATATTTAAGAAATGAATACGTGAAAAACACATGAAGTACAATAGACATCTTTAAATAGAACATAATAACTTGTCAAAAACTAAGTATTCATTTGAAATTTAGTTACATTTGCAATATAAGGTCAGAATGAAAAATTTGTGAAAGCATTCAATTCATCAATTGATAATTAAGAACAAACGATTTAAATTGAAAAAATAAAAAGGCTATTTGAGGTTAATACTCTTCATGTAAAAATAATTCTTGATTCCAGGCTTTTTTTTTTCTTTTGTTAACCAGATCAAATTCAGAATATTACCATCCACTAAATAAAAATAATCATAAACTAAGAAAAACCACAGGATATAAAAGTGACTTACTTTTAAATAGACAAGTATTAAAAAATCGATTGTAAACTAAGATTCTTTTACTAGAAACTAAATTAAAAAGGTAGTTTTATTAAAATCCAAGTGTATACAATTGAAAATATTAGGGAAAGATTATCTTTTCTTTTGTAAAATCCTTCATGTTTATAAATTTTAATAATATCCATCCAGTAAATGACTTTCTAGATTTGTAACCTGAATAAATCAGTCAAGGAATCGTGTATTACAGAAAATGTTTCTTTTAATCATTTATGAATATTTTGTTTATATTTAGCTTTGAAGACCTTTAAAAATAATTAAACATGATATACTTACTTTTGTTAACAAAACTAACAATAAAGTCAGAATCTTTAATGGCAGGACTGCTCTTATTATTAGCGATGGAATGAACAGCATTTACTGGCAAAACCTCATCATTCTCTAGAGTTTTATATAAATCCAACAAATACTTAGGGGCCGAACTGTGCATATCATGGTGTCTGGGTTTGGGTCGATGTTGAAGACCTAACAAATGCAAAATTTCTAGCTGGAGCTCATGTTTATCATTTTTAGCTAAAGGTTTGAACAAAATACTTTGTTGCCGTCCGTTATCTGCGTAGAATCCGCCAGACATTGAAGAAACTTCATAACAGAACAAACAGAAGACGACAAAGAAGAAATACTCAAATCGCACGGCCATTTTTATGTCGGATCTTCTTGAAGCATTTGTACACTTTTCTCTTAGATTGTGAAAGAAAGCGGAAACAAGAAAATGTGAAAGTTTGTTAAAAGAACGGACACAACAAAAAGATCCACAGTCCGAAAACCTGTTTTGCCCATAGAGCAGCATTTCACGTTCCCTGCGGGAGTTTGAATTCCCCCCCTCACATCCTGGCGGCATGTTTTTGTTTACATTTTTACAGCTCGATGAGCTCAATGAATATATCCGGAGTAAAATTAAAAACAATGCAGAAAATGTCAACAATTCGAAATTTTTGCCAATTTATTCGATTTTGCGCATTGAAGAGATTTTCGTCTATATACTTTAACTTGCACAAATGTCGTAAGTTGTCAAGATCTGTACAGCGCCATCTAGTGCGGCCATAAGTCATCTTCAAAGAAATCAGTTCATCCGCGCCAGCGTTACATCCTCGTAGGCTACGGTTCATCCCATATTCATTCCCTTGTTCATTCCTTTGTAGAAAAAATATAATGCCTAGAAGGCACTATAGTAGAGATAAGTTCAGTGCTGTTTATTCTACGAGAACGATGTAATAAGTTTGACTGCGCCTATTGACACGAAAAGCAAGCGTAATCGGCTGTTTATATACCCATCTTGTTCAACGACTCTTCACGAAAAAGTCATTCACATATTTAGTTCTATAAGAAGACAATATTCTGAAACTCAACTACAATGGATTCATTTGCACTCTGTGAACGTCTAATTTCCAAAGGTGCAGATGTAAATATTCTGGACAACGAATTAAAACCTCCTTTGCATTATGCAATCGAAGATCATAATTTTGAAGTTACCGAACTTTTCTTGAAGAATGACGCTGTCCCTTTTCTAAAGCGCGTGTACGGTGATGATGCATTACAGACGGCTTGTGTCTGCGGTATTAATGGTGCATTCGAATATTTGACTGAAAAATATTCCTATTCTAAAAAACGTACTGCTGAGGCACACGAACTGATTAGTCGGAGAGCCCAGGACCACCAGACTTATTATCTAAAAGTAACAAAATGTGTGGGACAGAATAGAGCGAAATGGGGAGACTGGGCATCGCAGACTGGGCGCCGGGAACTTTGGGCAAGTTCTTCACACACAAACGATCGAGCGAGCGCTTTCTACTCATACTCCTGGTCAACGAAATAGGAGAGAACTTGGTATCTCTTCTAAATAAAAGAATGGACCATCTCGAAGGACTGGCCTGCAAAGAGTAAAATTAACACTTGAACAGAACCAAATAATTCCATTTTTTGAGGAAACATCGGCAGCATTTAGTTCAATTAAATTTACTGAATGGACCCCACAAGGTGAAAATAGAGCAAGTGGGTTTTCGTTTAAAATTCAGCTTTTTTCTTTCACAGCGCCTTTCATGTTCGACCCATTGTCGAACACTTGTCATCTTCAATCTTCTAATCTAATGGAATTCAATGTCTTTTAAGGCAATTCATCAATTCTTGAGTAATATCAAATCCCATTTTTTTCTGAGAAATTCAGAAACTCAAGAAATCTCTCCTGAAATAGCTTTTTTTTTTTTTCGATGAAATTATTAACATTAATATTGGAAAAACGGTTTCATGACCGTACGGGCCCCCCAAGGATCCGGGCCTCGGTACTATAGGTCCGGTATCCCCAGAGGCGTAGGAAGTATATAAACGTAGGGGGAGCTGGGGCTCATGATAGGGATTCAAGGGACAGTAGCAGTAGTGCCAACAGATTTTTTTTTTTGGCGGGAAAGGGGGGGAGCACTTGAAAAAATTTTCTTATTTGAAATGATTGTCGATCCTTTCGTCTTCCTCCCTTCTTCCCAGTTATGTTTTCAATCATATCTAATATATAAATTGAGGCGATGAGAAACAAAGGGATGTAAATGGACATCTTCAAGTTTTGAGTAAAACGCGTTTAAAGATAACGTCTCAGGTAAGCCTTCATTAATATTTTTTCTAAATCATGCTGTACAGCAGCACCAACCAGCGCTACTAGTATTATCTCTCACCCCAAGACAGAGGAAAGGTTCCTCTACTATTTGTACTGGTTATCTCCAAATTTTTAATTTTGCTACTTACATCCTCTTGCTTCTCACCGCCTCAATATAGTATATGGAGAGAATGAGGTGATAAAACTTCTGGTTTTTTTGGAAGGCGGTCGGTCAGTTCTCGAAGATGAGTACATATCAATAGGGGGGTCTCGGGGCTTCAGCCCCGGAAAATTTCCGAAATATTAGTTCTAAAAGAGTAGTTTAGACGGTCTTTGGTAATGTTAAGGAGAGAAAATGTTCGAATGCTCTCCCTGGATATTTTTCGGAATTTATATCTTTAAAGCGCGAATTCAGACCATATTTATGACGTTAGGGAAAATGATATGAGTCAAGGATTGTCCTCGATCGATTTACATCTCTTTCCCAATATTTCAAAATTGAAGTTCCAAAAACGCAATTGAAGACGGTCTTCAATAATATCAGGGAAAGGGGGAGGTTCTATGGCTCTCTGGAATTTTTTAGAATTTGAAGTCTTAGAGAGCGTTTCTCAATGAGGTTATTGGAAAAGATTCCTTTCCCTTGAAGTTTTAGAAATTGTAGTTTTAAACTGAATTTTCATCCTTCTTTTTTGATATCAGAGAGGAGTTTCGGGTGTCGCTCTCCGAAAATTATTCGAGATAGATCATATTTGTTAATGTTAGAGGCACAAGCAATGTTTTGAAATTGAACGGAATATTATATAATCTACCATATTGTGGAGGGCAAGGTGTTCAGTCATGGGTTCTCTTCCGGGAATTTTCATTAAATCGCTCTCTAAAAACGAACATTGCAAAGCTTTTTAATAATTTAGGAGGTAGGGGAGGGCTTTTGCAGCGTGGCATTTAGAAGATTTTCTTTTATGAGAACTAGAAACAGAGGAGAAGAGAAACAGTGCGCCTGAAATGTGTTTAAACAAAACGTTTGTTGTATAGTTCAGATAAATGTTAGTAAAAGTGCTTCAGAGAAACTGAAATATTGTTGGTGCTTTTTTCTAAGAATAATAAGTGAAAAGGAACATTTTTAGTCGTGAAAATGGATATGAAAAAGTTTCCCAGAACCTCAAACAGTTTGAGGGGTGCTCGAGTGCTCTCTTCCACATGCATTTTTTAGCATGAAAACATATCTGTGACAAAAAAAAAAAACGCTTAATTTTTGAGAACACAAAAAAAGAAGAAGAAATGTAACTTCATAAAGTCTAAATGTTTAAAAAAAAATGTTTTCAATATACTCGCACCGCATCGTAACAGTGTTTACAATTATTAAAGTTTTTTTTTTTTTTTTTTTTTTCATAAATATTCTAATGGAGATTTCACCGATTTTGATTAGTAAGAATTTTTGTTTCTGTGTCGTAGTACCTTAGAATTCTTTAAATTATATTTATCTTTGCAAATTTTTAACTTCATGAAAAAATCAATCCCTCACGGTTTAAATATAACAAAATAATGGATAAAAAGGGTTTTTTTTTAGTTTCTACCGTGGGATAGTTCTGGAAATTGAGTGTGTGTGTGTGTGTGGTTTTTTTTTTTTTTTTTTTTTTTTTTTTTTTATCACAGCAATGATATGTATCCGCAAGAGTAATTTCTGGGTATGTTGCTGATTTAGGTTGTTTCTTCTGACAATATTTTCAATCAAAAATAATAAATATAATTTTTATAGAATTTTAAAAATTTGTTCGAAGAATATGTATATCAGGCTTTTAGTCTATGTCCCCTGACAGAAGATCACTTTTGGTTTCGATAGACCATCGAATAATGATATTTTCGCCATCTGATCGTATCTTTTGATCGAAACGTGTAATTTAACACCCGAAACATAAGATCATAATCCCCCCCCCCCCCCCCCGGACCAAAGATTTTTCTTTGGTCGGGGCTGAACTTTTTACGAAGAAATGAAAAAAATAAAAGACTTTTCTTCCTCAGCATTGTTTTTTTTTTTCTTTCTTTTCTCTTTTTTTTTTTTTTTGATAATTGCAATAAACAAAAATATTATATGACCACTCAGTATTTTAATTTAACTTTCGTTTCATATTTTGCAAGCTTGTTTTAATCAACGAATTAAAAAGGATTCGCCGGAGGTTCTTTAGATAGCGTCCGGAAGGTCAGATTATTTAAAATGAGATAAGTCTCTGTAAAGCTAAAACTGAGTAAGTTGTTTACCTTAGAAACCTTCTTTTTGATACGTGTCTGGAGCACCTTCATATTTAAATACAAAACTGGCTCACGATTATCTCTTTTTAGTGAAAGTGTGAGATACAAATGGCATGCAAAACTAAGAACATAAACTGAGTTACAGTGTAATGTGTAATACACCTTCGAAAGAGGAGCTCAAAGTGGAGAGGGCGGAAAACACCCCTATGTAGATAACTTGTCTTTAATACTTTTCTTTTTCTTTCGGGAATCGAGAGGTTTAAAAGAGGGAAACCCAAATGTATTGACCGTACTGACCACTCCATCTCTCGCTTTTCTTTGTTGGTTATTATGTGGAAATTCCTAAAAAAAGGTAGAACTTATTTTTGAAATCAGGTTTGAGGTAGACAATGTCTGAAAAAAGCTATACAGTTAGAATTTTTCCGGGGGAGCTGAGCCGGTCTGAAATATCATAGAGGGGGCTCAAGCTCCCCTGCTCCCCCGCTTCCGACGCCTATGGGTATCCCTATCCCAAACAGTAGCCCTGCTAAATATAATACGAGTTGAAATATGAAAGCCGTAACGTATGAAGATGAAGCCAAGCTTTCACGACTGCATACTGAGCATTTGTAAACCAAATTTATAAGTCTCTATACAAAATTTAACTAGCCGCGTATCCACGATTTGCAACATTTAAAAGTTTGATTCATCTTGTGTTCAAATAATTGTTTAATTAGATCAAGACTATCGTTCAGAGATTAAAAAGTACAGAACTTAATGTCAATCGACTATAATAATGAACTTCGTTTTGAAACAATCTCTCTTTAACAGTGGCGCTTGCGCACCCAGCCTTAAGCCGATTAGAGCAAAAGAGCCCAATGGGGCCCTGCGCCAACAGGGGCGCCGCAATAAAAAAATTATTTTCCTCACAAAAAAATAAAATAAAAATAATAATAAAGGAAATAAAAAGTTCAAATGAACTTAACTGATATTAATCATAATATGCTTAACTGATATTTAATCTGAGGGTATGGAGCTACTTTCAGTGCGATTAAGGGAGTAAGTGGAGTTTCCTGAGGCTTTAGCATCCCTATTAAAGTTAGCAAATATATGTTCAAAGCTACTTGTCTGAAATAAATTTCCAGAAGAAAAAAAAAACATATAGTCAGTTGAACATTTTTAAATCCACATCTAAGACCGTACCGCTGTACCCTATAACTTTTAGTCAAGAGAAAGGAACTGAATGGGGAACCAAAGTACAAATTTTTAATAATTATCAGCAATTAATACGGTTCATAGTAAAGTAAGGGTCGAGGACCTCTATCCCAGGATCTTACTATCACATATGGGCAATGCGGAAATTTCCTCGAGACTCCGAAATTTCAGGAATTTCCAAAGCTACATTTTTAATTTATTTCATTTATACAATTACTTTTATTATTTTCTAACTTTCTTTATTTGTGTTGAGAAAAAATCCTAAAACTCAGCAGCAATGACAATTTCTTTAATACATAATCAACACTAACGTAGGTGCAATATTCTTTAAAATAAATAAATAAATAAATGATGAACGTCAAATACTGCGTGCTTAATACGCGTAAAACATCTCCATAACAATAGGGAAGTATTCGATTTTCTAATTTTATTTTTATTTGATAGAGTAACATACATGAACATCATCTGCGAAAAAATTTTTACGATACGACCAATACTTTTTTTTTAAATAATTTTTTAAAGTTCACGCGCGAGTGACGTCATTTGCTTGTAAGTCCTTTGACTGACGTCACTGCCGCGCTGCGAGGCGGCGGGGTTGGCTAGGACAGTGCTTGGCGATCTTTGGGGGAAGGCGCGGGAAAACAAGAGCTTTCTAACAGCAGCGCGCATAAAAGGCTAGTGAAAATCCTTTGCTGTCTGTAGGGTTTAATGCATTCTGCGATTGTTTTTAATTTGATTTTCTTTGTCATGGCTAGTAGAATCAATTACAAGTATTGCTTCGTTCCTAGATGCGTATCTATATCTAAAAAAACTCCTCACAAGCGATTTGTTATTGTTCCGTCCCAGCAGGATCTTCGAAAGAAGTGTTTTCAAGTGTGTTTATTAATTAAAATTTGAAAATGAAAATTTGCACTTCATTTTAATTAAAAACTATGTCAAGTGAGAAATACAGTTTGAAATATATGTTCACAACTGTTCATAAATAAATGTTTAATAAGCATATGAGATATTTTTAAAAAAATGCAAGTAAACAAAGGAATTTAAACCCTGCACAATAAACTAAATAGAAAGTAATAGATGCATTTCCATTTTAATAACAATGCAACTATTAATACTTTCTTTTTAACATTCAAACTATCTTCAAATTTTAACTATTACAAATTGATAATTTAAAAATACATTTTCAGTTTATCACCAGAAGCGTTTCTATATATACAAGACCTTTCTCACCTGCAAAAAGGTACTTATTTTATGAAATGAACACCATTTTCAAATTTATTATTTTTATCAAAAGAGCAAAAAAAAATATTTTTCCTTTTTTTGCTAAGTTGCACAAAAACTCAAGAATAATTAACATGTATTAGTGGATTTAAAACAATTTTCCACAAAAAAAAAAAAAAAAAGCAGATCAACTTTTATTGCCAACAAAGCGAAAAATTTTCATGCAAAAACTGCTCTAAAACTTAGTACTGGAATCACTTGCAGTAGGGTTGTTACAAAATGCGCGCCTCATTAAAAGCCGCCAAGTAAGAACTGGAATAGCGCTCTTACATTGTAATTTATATATTCAGATAAAAAAACCATCGACACACAAATGGAAATGATCAATCTTGATAAGGGAAACTAATGCGAATAATATGAACTGCAAACATAGATGGATATGTACGTACAATTTTAAAGAATAACAATGGTGAAACTTTGTTGTCTCACTTCCCGTACTTCTAGGACATTAAATCTCTCGTCCTTTCGAAAAAAGTCAAACACCATGAATGACTTTACTTGAGGAAGGTTATTGGATTGACCTTTCGTGAATCCTAGCCCCATGATGGAAAAAATGCTGGTTAAATGCTTTAAAAAGGCTGAAAAAGACAGTGCTATTCACCTCCTGAGGCGCAACACGGCATGGAAATGGAGCTCTGATCGGAACAGGGAAATGACGTCAGCTGCTGACGTTTTAGGCCACACCTCTTTTTTGCGCATCGCTCTTTAAAAAATTCATAAAAATCAATCGTTGGTTTTAAAAATCCGGCCATGGTGAATTTTAGTGTTTTGTAAGCCTATCAACATTGTGCAATAGTTAAAATTGGAATATTTGATTGGTTGATACTTCCCTATTCTAAAGAAAGCAAGTTGCCATTCATCTTCTTACGTTTATACATACAGCATGGAATTTGGTTTTTAAATATTCAAGATTAAAA
Source organism: Uloborus diversus (assembly GCF_026930045.1). NCBI lineage: Eukaryota > Metazoa > Arthropoda > Arachnida > Araneae > Uloboridae > Uloborus > Uloborus diversus. Next base: position 13,920,765 of record NC_072736.1, on the reverse strand, counting down.
AATTCTTCGGGGAAGTCATCAAACCCTGACATATTTCCTAACGTGACTGAAGATGCGTTTTTAAAACTTCAATTTCAAAAAATTTAAGAGAAGACAACTCAAACGCCCACCCTTACCTCAACTTTATCACAAAAAATTGACTGAAATTACATCATTCAGTTTTCAGTTTTGAAGGATTTCCAAGGAAGGAAGATTTATTAGTTTCACAGCCTTCCTCTCCTTCTTTTCCTCTAACGTCTCTCAAGGTAGCCTAAAATAGTGCTTTTATAAGTACTAATTTCGAAATATTTCATGGGAACGGTCACTGAAACCTTTTTCCTAACTAATATGACCCATTTCTTTAGCATTAGCACACTAGCTTAAAATTTCCCTTTTAGAAAATACTACTACGAAAACCCTCGAATTCTTTCCCTTCCCATGGATAGCATAAAATTGATCACAGTTTCAAAAAAAAAAACGGGAGGAATCTCCTCCCTTTTCCTCTATCTTTACCAAAACAGGGCCTAAAATTGAGTTTTTAACACTTCAATATTGAAAAAATTTCGAAGAGTCACTGAATCCTCTAACGCCACCAATGATAGTCTAAAATTGCGCCTTAAAGCCCTAGATTTTGAAAGTGTTAAGCAGGAGAGCACAAAAAATTCCTTTATTCTCCATTTTCATCAAACATCACACAGTTGGGACTAAAATTTCTGAGTGGAATCTCCAATTCCCTATTGTTAGATTGTTACCAAAACTAATCTAAACTTATCATAAGTTTTAGAAAATCATTCGGTAGGCAGGGAAACCTACGCCTCTCACCCTTTCCCTTCATTATACACAAAATTGTCCAAATTTGCGATTTTAGACGTCAGCTTTGAAGACTTTTCCGGTGACCGTGGGTGGTTTATCTGACCTCTAACGTCACCCTGCCCCCATCCCCCAAACCTCATCTCCGTACTAAAACTGCTTTTTCAAACTCTAATTTCGAAAAATTTCCAGGAAGAGCTCAAAGTTGCACAATATTGATCGATAGAAAAATGCTTTTTTTACTGGGTGGATTGATTTAATTCACAGAAAAAAAAAAAACTGAAAATTCCAACTAAATGAACTTTTTTTCATGTTATTTCGCGACAATCAAATTTTGAATTGGAAGTGGGAAGTCTACGGTGAACATATTCCACATTTTTTGGAGGTCACTTAATCAATCATGTTAAAATCCCATAATATCGTCCAATTTTGCAAAAAAAAAAAAAAAAGGGGGGGGAGAAAAAATCAGCACCGGGAGCGCCGTTCCCTAACCCTCACACATTTTTCGACCCCCCAATTTTCTCGTGCACCAACCGCATGTGATTGGGCATAAAGATTCTCAAAGCTACTTTTGCCTTACGTTCTTAAAATTTACTTATTTTTGTGGTCATTAATTCATTCATTTCTTAAGAAAAAAAGAAGTAAAAATCATGCGTGATATACAGCAGCTTAACTTCAAATTTTCGGCCCACCCGCAAAACCTGGTTTTAGGTCCCCTAGCCCTACTAAAAATCATATTAATCTACATTTGTAGTACAATTTTTCAAGTTTGTCAGTCTCACAATTCATTTTCAAACACGTATAAACACAGAGAGAGAGAGAGAGAAGGGGAGGAGGAGGTATATTGAGATTTTAGTTTATAAAGAGAGTTTGCCACAATGAGGAGAAAAAGAATGAGCAATATGAATTTAATTGTAAATATAATACTTGTACAAAAATATGAGATCGGGGGGAGTTTCTAAATTTTTAGTTCAGCAAACAGAATTTCAGACTATATTTGCAGTAATGAAGGCTCGGGGCTCTTCATCTTAAATTTTTCGAATTTGAAGTTTTAAAAGCGTGATTGTAAGTCTTTTTTTTTTTTTTTTTTTTTGTGACATAATGGAAAAGGGTCTGTGACTTTTTCCTGCTACTGTTATTAAAGTTCGAAAAACGCAACTTTAGAAGATCTTCGATGATGCTAAAACAACGACGCTTGGGAGTTTATCACCGGAAATTTTTCATAATTGAACTTCTAAGAATGCAATAAGCCCCCTTTGAAGACATAAGTTGCAAGGATGAGATTCGGAACTCTGCCTATAAGAGTGTTTTGAATTTCCAAAATAGCAACTTTAAACGTTCTTCAGTGATGTTAGAAGGATGGAAGGTTTAGGGGTCGTTCCCGTAAATTTTACGAAAATTTTTTACATACTTGATTGTGTACCACCTTTGGGGAAGGAGTTAGGGACTCCTCCGAAAATATCATTATATTAAAGTTCTAAAAACGTAATTTTGGACAAATCTTTGTTAATTTAATGAAACGGTGTCGGGGCACTGCCCAAGAAGTTTTTAATAATGGAACTTTTAAAAATGCAGTTGTAGACCACTTTTAAAGACGTTAGAAGAAGGGATTAAATTGGGCGAACTTTGCCCCGGAAATTTTTTTGTATATGGAGTTCCTAAAATGCAATTGCAGGCCACCTTTGATGACGTTAGAAGAAAGGATTGAATCGGTGACTCTGCCCAAGAATTTTCGAAACGGAAGTTCCAAAAACACAATATTAAAAAAAGGGAAAATTTTGTAGACCTTCTTTATAATTTTTTCAAAATTGAAGTAACTAAAATATTACTTCAAATTTTAAGTGTGATTGTTGCCATCATTAAAACACCTTTTTGGGTCTTCGATTTCGGAAAATTTCGGGGCAAAGTTCCAAACTCCCTCATCTCTTGCCCTAACATCATCGAAAGTGGTGCACAAATGCGTTTTTCTTCTTCGCTGGTGCTACAGCCTGTTGCAGGCCAAGACCGTCTCTCGAAGTCTTTCCCAGCTTACTCTTTCCCGTGCAACGGCACTCCATCAGTTCACTCCTACTACTTTTAAATCTTTTTCTATTCTATTCAAGAGTCACAACTGACTACAACTGTATTTATGTCGAGGACTGCTCCTGCATACTAAGTGCCTTGCCTCCAAAAAATCCTTTTCTACCCCATCCAGCCACCTGACGGGGGTCTCCCTCTTCGGTGTTTTCCTTCAATGTTGGAGAAGGTGATTCTTTTTGTGGGGAACGCACCTGCATATCGAAATAGTGGCCCAGCCACCTAATGCGAGACACCTTTATGACCTTTAAAATGTTAGGTTCACCATACTTTTTGTAGATTTCATGGTTATAAGCTCTTCTCCAACAGTTACCTTGTTTTATTGGTTCAAAAATCTTTCTTAAAATTTTTCTCTCAAAAATCAATGAAAGCTCTTCTGTCCTGTTGAGAGCCCAACATTCACTCCCATACAGTACAACAGGTCTTATCAATGTTTTATATAGAATTATTTTAGTTTTAATGCTGATGTAATTTCAGTTTTTAAAGCACCTATTAGCTATGGATAGCCTGTTTTTTAGCCTACTTTCCCAGTAAAAGTCAGAAAAAGAAGAAAAAAGCATGAAAGAAGGCTTAATGCATCTTAAAAATATCGTGAAAAAACAAAAAAAAGTCAAAAATAAATAAAATAATTAAATAAATATTGAAAAATTAAAAATTGGAAAGTAGGGTATTGAGATGGGGAAAAATGTCTGTCGGTCTGTCTGTCTGTCTGTCGGTCTGTCTGTCTGTCGGTCTGTCTGTCTGTCCCCCCCTAATAACTTTTGAATGAATAGTCCGATTCGAACAAACTTTTTTTTGTTCGAAAGATCTCGGCGAGGACACCTCATTCTCATATTTCACTTTTTGATTTGAACTATTTTTTGTTCAATTTTGAACAGTTCAAAAAAACTTAACATTAGCGCCTACGGGGAAATTCAAAGCAATTCCGAACTGTGAGGCGAATTTGCTTCAAACAAACTTTGTAGGAAAAAGCTTTTGATAAAAAACTTGTATATAAGATATCTTTTTGATTTGAACAATTTTCCGTTCAATTTTGAACAGTTCAAATCCCTTAACATTAGCGCCTACGGGGAAACTGAAAGTCAATGTAGATTCCGTACTTGAAGGCGGATTTACTTCAAACAAACTTTGTTGGAAATAGCTCTTGACGACCTACTCCCGACTCCGACTCCGAGAATTTAGGGGGACCTGACACCGACTCTGACTCCTGTTCCCGACAATTAATCGGACTCCGACTCCCCGACTTCGACTCTGACTTCGTAGCTTTGGCAAACATTTATACAAGGAGGACAAATGACTGACTCCGATTCTTGGATATTCGACTCCGACTCTTTTATCCCAAAATGAGATTGACTCCGACTCCGACTCCGCTGCTGTGGTTTTAACTGTGAAATAATTATTGTTGATATGATTTGTTTTTATTTTCACGCTAAAGTTTTAATTTAGGTATTTGGTTTTCGGTGAATAAACTCGAAAAATATGCGCAGACGATTTTTTTTTTTTTTTTTGACAATGAAAATTATTTCTTTAAGTTGACATTTTATTGTTTTTTTTTTTATTTTGGTAAGTGCATTAATTCGTTTAAAAAATTATTTTCGGCAACAGGGGAAAAAGAAACGATTTTTTTTTATATGATGTATTTATTTTAATGAACTTATTATTATTTTTTCGTTTAAAATATTAAAAAAAATATGTTTGAAAAAATTTGCGATTTTAGCTATTTTTGAGAATATTGATCAGGTACTAGAAAGTAGTATGGGTATACGGGAAAGTAGGCTCGTCTAGTTCTAGACGGAACTTCTTGTAATCTCAATATATAGGTCATTGCAGCTAGAGATCATTGTGCCCAGGTATTTAAACTGCTCAACATTCTCAAATGTGTGGTTATTTACCTTCAAAGGGGCTGTATCTACATTTCTGTATCGTGCAATCATAAATTTAGTTTCATTTTCATTGATGGTTAGACCCATCTTGCCTACTGCATTCTCAAGTAAGGTAAAAGCTTCAATAACAGCTTGCTTAGTTCGCCCAATAATATCAATGTCATCCGCAAAAGCAAGCAGTTGGACTGTTCTGTGTAGGATGTTTCCGCTAGGATTCTGAGCCTTGAACTGCTTTTTCTGTGTTTTTAGGATGCTATATAAAGGGGGTGAAAGATAAGACTTCAGGAATTCTTTTGATATCGAAACTCCCAAAGCGCAATTTTAGATGATCTTCGATAATTTTAAAAAACGGGGGTTCAGAGGCTTTCCCCCAGGAATTTTTCAAAATTGAATTGCTTTTGATAACCTGACAAAAACGATAAGGTTCCTGGGCCCTCCCGGTTTTAAATCCCCAAATTTTGAGCAATTTTCGATGTTATCGAGATAACGGATGGTTTGAGTCCCTCCCCCGAAAATTTTTCTATATAAAAGCCTTAGAAAAGCAAACGTGGACCATATTTAAAAATAAGAAAAGGTTTTCAGGATTCTCTCCTGGAATTTGTTTTACTACTGATCCAAAAACTCAATTTTAGACGATCTTGAATGATATTATATCTCTATGGGGTCCCAGAACCAATATAAGTTTTCAAACCAAGTTTAATTTATGGAAAAAAAATAATAAAATTAAATATACACAAAAAGGTTTTCGGGCCCCTTCCGACTTCCTCCCCCCCCCCCCCCCAATTCAGATCATACACAAAAAACTTCTCTTGACTGTCTTTCTCAAGATTCCTTATGGTCAGGACTTTTTCCTTCTTTTGCAGGGATTTTCCTCTCCACTTTTTGCTCCGTGCCAAGGTTTAGTTTTCGCACATGGAACATGGAAGGTGGTATGTTGGCCCTTTTTTTCCACTTATGGGCCGATTACTGAATAGGCCGTGGCCTTGGGTCCCTGCAATTTAGAAGCCCCAAATTGACTGAAAATGTTTGAAAAAAATGGCCAAAATTGTAATGTTTGGCTACAAAAGGGCCCCCGATATCTTAATCGGAGGTCCACGTCGATAGGTTCTGAGGTTCAAGGAGGTCCCATAACCTATATAAGCTTTTCAAACTAAGTTTGATTTACGAAAATTTTTTATAAAATTGAATGAAAACAAAGCTCAAAAAATTTTTGGGCTCCTTCCGACTCTGGGCCCCACCGCGTTGCAAGGCGGTGCGGTACGTAGTTACGCCAGTGGTGATATAGAAATTTGAAGGAAGACGGATAATTGCGGCAGTTTCCCTTGCTCGAATCAGAAAAATCGGTCGGCACTTTTTGCATTTGTACTACCATTCTGTAAAGGGCCCCACCAGATTTCTCCGATTGGGCCCCGCATGTGCTAAGGCTGGCTCTGCTCGCGCAGCTCCCGCAAAGAGCAGCACTGCGAAATTCTCACCAACCATTTTGGCAGCTTTCAAATTTCGCCAATGCAATGTAATTAAGAGGGTTTCAAAATTTGCTGCCGGGAACTTTGGGCACAATGTGCTCGGCGGGAGGGGGGGGGGGGCATTTTTTTTATTCAACGAACTTCCATTATAGCACAGGAATCGCTGTGCAGGTACTGCTTGTATGTTATATACTGAACTACTTGCAGGGCCGGATTTAGGGGAGGGCAGGCGGGGCCTCCACAACAAAGGGGTCCCCACAATAAAATTTTTACAAAATATCCTAACTTTCACGGGTTGAAAACATCGGATATATACATATACATCAAAATATTCGGATATATATCAAAGTATTGAATATTTTCGAAAATATGATCTCTTTGAAACTTGATTAGGGGCCTCCATTCCTTCGTTGCCCCGAGCCCTCCACACTTCCAAATCAGGCCCTGACTACTTGATTAACAAATCTGAAGATCAAGCAAAGGCAACCTTAAAACATCCTATTTTTAACTGTTTGATACTTAATCACAAAATTAGTAATAAAATTACAATGGAAAAAAAATTTTGAGAAATGATGTCATAAGAAAATTTTTAAAATACATGTGGAACAATATGAAAAATGTGAAGAAAAAAAATAAATTAGAAATAAAAATTTTAAGACAGGATTAATATGGAAAAAATGTCTGAATCTGAGAAACTTGAAATGTTTGCATGTTCTTTACCAGAGTATTAGAATTCTCCAAATTTTGTTACCAAAACTGGAGATCAATTTTCTGTAATAAAATCTTAAAAAACTCAAGATTAAAAACTGGTGAACAATATTAATTTTTACAGACGGCATTTGCTAATAAATTTGAATGCAACTGAATTGACATTTTCGAGTGGGCATGGCAAGAAGAACTACAAGCCGTTTTTTTTTTTTTTTTTTTTTTTTTTTGCAAAAAAAAAAAAAAAAAAGATAAGAGTGATTGAAAATAATGGTCAACACAAAATTTTTCAAGTCAAAGGAATAGATTCACATAATAAATTAAAACGATCGAGTTTCTCAAAAGCGGATGCAATCGGATTTTGAAATGCGTGAAAAATCGGGACTAAGTCAACAAATCATTAAAACAAGCTCCAAATGCATGAACTTAATAACAATCTGCAAAAACTGCCAAATAAGCTGAAGGAACTGCAAAATTAAAAGCAAAATCACACTTTTGGCGCTAGTCTGTCCAATTTTGGCGCCATAAAAGTCCATTTAGCGGCCTTTTTGAGCAGTTTGGGGCAGCTGGCACATCCCTGAGAGTTTTAACTTTTAAGCGGAACCACTTCAGAGAAACTACATTCAAAATAGAAATGTCTGTAAAGCTGAAAACCAACTAATTAGTAAAAGTAAAGCAAACTTTTTATTCAGTTAAAAACATTTTAATAAAATATTTCTTATGTATACATTTCTTATTTTTCAGACGAGATAATTTGCAATTTATAAAATTGAATATAACTTTAAAATAGGCACTGAACTAGCCATAACAATTCCAATATGACAAAAACATTTATTACAGAAGCCATCAATAGTTTAAAATGGCAGAGAGAGCAATGGGAACTGTGGGTTAAGAAAAATAGGAACAATTAACAATACAAACTTTTCTTATTGGGCCATTCCAGAAAAAAAGCTGCCATTTTCTCTTGCACGAGAAAGCTCATATTTCAGTAAAAAGTAATAAATTTAAAAGGCAATGAACAAAAGTTTTTGCTGAAGAAATCTCACATATGTTTGCGATTTCTCAAGTAACAAAATTTTGTTCATTACCCATCATGTTTAGAAGAAAATGGCCGTTTGCCTGTGGAATAGCCCTATAATTACTTTCATTTATTAGTTGTTATAAATATTTTTTATTATTACATTAAAGATGATTTACTTATTTATCTTAATACATAATATTTATTAAAAGTTCCCTTGAATGAAAATTTAATAGAAACAATTTTTTAAATATTTCTAGGAAGTTCATGTGCCTGTCGTGTCTTTCCAATTGGCGGCCATGGCTGTAATTTTTGTAAGTGCTTTCTATTACACAGTGCAATAATTAATTGAACTAATAAAGAGTAACCTTTATAATAGGTATTTAGCATTTGCTGGCCTTAATATCAAAGCATCCAAAATACATTTTACAAATATTAAGCTTTAAATATAATCTTTTGTACAATAAATTTCTGAATACAAAAAATGCACAATTTACAAAATGCTGAGAATTATATACATAAAAATATGTTTGAGCAATATACAGAGGATGATCTAAAATTTCCTCCAAAGATCAAGACGATGAGCCCTTCTGATATAATCTGTTGCTTGCAATACCATTTAGCGAGCATGCCAAGAGTTTCGTTGGTATCATCTGATTGGCATTGTACCTGTAATAATCCATAGAACTTTGCGGATCCCTTACACTCTTTTGAGACTTAACAGGCGTCTTACTGAAAGATGTCAGTATCGTTGGCGGCAATGACTGAATCGTCGATTCAACTCGACCAACTTCAAGCCATAAAGGCCTACTTTTGATATTATTATCCCATGAAGATGAATTAGGCTTAACGTGTTCTGTAACGTTGGGAAGCTGTCCAGAATCCACATGCCAGCTGATTGGACGGCCATTGTGTGGAAGCAAGATGTCCGTCCCGTCCCCGTTCGGCAGAGAAGTAGTTCGATTGAACCTCAAGGGATCTTTGCTTCCGAGATGCCTCTGCCTGGAGCAGGTAGGTACAGTTTTGGGCAACATCAAGAGAGACCGATCATTGCAGAGCGCAGATATCAAGGGTAAGTCTAAATCACGACTTCGCTGCCTCAGTTGCTGGATATCTAACACATCTACGGATGACGCTTGTTGAGGTAGTACAGACCCCTCCTTGCTGGGACGTGATAATGGAATTTTAACAGGCACCTGGAAACAAATGTAAATGATGAGTTCTAAAAAATAGTGTTAACAAGAAAACTGCACAAGCTGCAAACCAATAGAGAAGTGAGTACAATGAAAGAACAGAGTAAATAAAACAAATTTTTGACTGATGAAGGAGCTCCACTTTAACCTTTGTTGGCAACCTAAATGCTCCATTTCTTTTTCGGTAGACCTAGGTGCTAAGCCTTTGAATATATTTATTCATTCTGCTTATAGTCTGCAATTTTAACAAATGAAATTTCTCTTAAATTTAATTTTGATAACAAACACTATGAACTAGCATGTAACTTAGTTTCTTTACATTGCTGCTAATGTTTTTCCAATGTCATCTTTGAATAAAATTATATTTTTCATTTAATATACAGTCTACTGTTTTGTTCTACTCTCAGGCCATTGACAGCCTTGAAATAGCTTATCTGTTGCATTTTCGTGACACTTGGTGTTTTATTTTGGTTATTTTTTTACTTGACTCATATTTTAAACTAGAGCATTTTTGTTCATTTTTTATTCAAAATTAAGTTCTAATTAATTGAGCTCCAGGACAACTAAAGCTGCTAGGCATTGTATCAATATTGCTATCGATATAAATTTTGGTTGTCGTTAAAATAAAACTTATTTTTAAATGAATATTTTAAATCAACTAAAAGAAATTCATTGTTACTCTTAAACACTACCAATAACTTTGAATGATAAAATATAATGACTTATTTTTATAATCATTGCATGTGCAATTTCAATTTAATACTTTCTCTACATCAGAAGACATAAATTTTCCAGAGTTTAAACTAGCTTAGTTTTTTTGAATACTAATTTTATTTGGCAAAATATTCTGAAAATCCACTTTTTAAAGATTACCAATTATTTATGAAATGGAAAGTTCTTTTCGGGTTTTCATAAAAAGACAGATTTCTGTCCACAAGACAGATGAGTGGCACCCCTGCTATTAGATGTCTACTCTATGCCTAATCCTTATAATTAGCTGAATGACAGACTTTTAAGTTTAATATTCATTCAACAAAATGAGTACCTTGAGTAAGTACAAGCAATGTTACATTTTGGTCAAATTTAGTTTATGACAGAAATTTTTCCACAAATTAATAAATGTTTGATGCAACAACAGTCAATTTTAGGCAACACCCTAATACTGAGTTATAATAACCACTTCTACCAAAATCCAATAATTTTTGTTTTTCCAAGTCTTTTTAATTAGACCTGAAACAACTAAGTTTATTTGTAATTTAATAGAGTGTAATTAAATATAAAATAAATCTTTATTAATCAAGTATAAAATTCTATCTGCATTCCTAAAGTAGCATGAGCAAAATTTCCCTGGGCTTGGGTGTGAAAGTTAGATAGAACCAGAAAAAAAAATAAGAAAAATTGATGACTACTTTTCTCATAACTGGTATTTTTGACTGACTGTTTTTGCTCCAAAGTAGAGAAATATCCATTAGAAAATAAAGGAAGAAAAACTTACTTTTTGAGAATTTTCTGAAAAGTGCTGCTTTGGTATGAATTCAGCAGAACTGTCAGATGGTGACACAGCACAGCCCACTTCATTTCTATATGCTGGAGGAGGGGGAATGCATGGGAAATCAGTTTCTCCATCGAGTTCATTATACACATCAGGCAAAGACAGCTGCCTGCTTTTCGATCTGCAATGATCTGAATCTTTTGAAGAGTTCAAGGAATCTTTGAAGCTAAAAGTACTGTTCTGACTCTGGACGGCATAATCAGTCATATTAAGACTGATTTCACTCTGACTATTGAGATTTCTTCCAAGCCTCTGGGATTTAAGAGACATTATGCTGTCATTAACTAACGTTTCTGGATCGCAGTCGCCGATCGGAGCATACAAATTGGGCTCCGAGCCACATGCAAGTATACGGCGATTGTTGAACAAAGTCAGAGGTAGTCTTTGGTCTCTACTCAGCGACGATACACCAATCCTAGTAGTTGTTCTTCCATGCGAAGAAACTTGGTTTTGAGCATAATGCCTGTTTGGTTTCTGAGCACTTAACGGAATATGAGAATCAAAAGCAGTTTGTGAGTAAATTGGTTTTTGATTTGAGCTTACACAACCCACATTAAGGGATGGAGTCCTGCGCACATCCACTTTACTAGATGACATTCCCAGAAGTTGTTTTGTGACAGTAGGATTTGAACTAGTACTGGGATTAATGGTTGAGGTATGTGACGATTTTGCAGGGGTTACAAGAGGCACTGTCACAGCATCATACACACTTGCTGTCCTTACATGTTTGTCGACAAAAGTTGATATGCAAACTTTGTGCATGACTTTTTCTGCCTGGGCTGTTTTGACTGGAAGTTCTTCAAAAGAATCACACTTAACCCAATGACTGCCATCGTTCGAGCTTTGGGAAATAAGACTGCTGCCGACTTTAAGAGTAGAGCCACTTGTAAGGGATAGTGAGCTGCAAGTGCTGTCAGTGTTTGATGTGCAGCTGCTTCTTGACATCAAAGTTGATGTTGGAGTTGTAGAAACACTATTTCCAGATTCCGGATTCCAAAGATGACCTGTACTGTTGCAGTTTACTGTAAAAGACCATGTAAAGATTAAGAAAACCTTTTTTTTCCAAAAAAAAAAAGAAAAAAAAAAGACATAATTGAAGCCAAATAACTTAGATTTTTAAGGATTTAACCATACTAATGCAAATTTATACAAACATTAGTTTCAAGGACATGAAAAGTTATGTTTCTGCGATTGAATAAATATATATTTTTTGTAATAGTTTAATACTAAAAAAAAAGTTTAATTTTTAAGTCATACATTCCTTTTATATAAAAATACCTTGCATTTCTCCAGTATTGAAGTAATTATATCATTTTTATTCAGTACATGTGCATGGCAGCAGTTTCACACACAGCAAAAAAAGTAGTCGCTGATATGCTGGTTGCATTTGCGCATTTATTAATCGCGAATATTGATTTATTATTAACATGTTAAAATGTTTTTCTGCTAGTGTTTTTGTTAGATTTTTTATTTAAACTTTCACAAAAAGTGAAAGAATCGCTTAATTTGATTAAAAAAAAAGAATCATTAAAAATACGTTTTTGCATCATGCAGAATCAATCGTTTTTTTGATGTAAACATTGCATCACGCTGTGACATCATTCGTGCAATCGGTCTCGATAACTCAGTCAAATGAATGAACTTTTCTGTGAACCGAGTCACCAGTTCATTGTATCTTACAACCGCGAGTTTTTTTTAGATTGAGTTACTTTTTGATTGGCAACACATCTTTAACTTTCTTGCATTGGCAACACATCTTGTGTTTTGCATATTCTTAATTTGAAAGCCATGTGAAGACTTTAAATACTTTGAACGATCTTTTTCGCTCTATCTCTCACCTCTCATAGCCGTCATGTGTTGCATGTAGTAATTTGTCGTAATTTGTGATGTCTGCCAGTGCTCTTTACTCCTGGCAGGTCGTAATACAACGTGATGTCAATTTTAAAGTTCTAAAATGCCTTTAGGCTATTTCGTGTGTTACGGAAATGCTTTATATTCCATGGAACCAGCATGTTCGTAAATTGAACTTCGTTTCGTTGTATCATAGCGGCTGATATATTTATTTTTCAAAATTTTTTAAAAATATTAATAAGGATGTTGTTCTACAACTTAAGCAATCTCTAAAGATAATAAATACAGATTTTCCTTGAGGAAAAATGCTCCACGTGCTTTTTATTTTCTTCAACTTCAGGCTGTGGACATGTTTTGCAGGTTCACTTCTACTAGCGCTGTAGTCAGTCTAATTTCACTACACTTAATGCTCACAGTTTTGACAAAGGAAATAAGCTTTTCTACCCTTAATTCAACTTTTGATCAGTGTAAATATTCCTCTAAGTAGAAAACCGAACAAACAATTGGAAAATTTCTGAACTTTAGAGAGGGGAAAACATACAGCTGATTTTTTGGACACATAAACAAAGCATTATTTGCAATGAAATGAAACAGAACTTTATGAAATTTGCGTATAAATATAAATGACATATAATGGAGAAGTACAAATGATGCTTTACTGTATTTTCTTTAAACTAGTAGCACTTAACTTTTACAGACAAAAATTCTAGTATAACGAAAAACAAAAATTTCTTAGTATGAAAAATGACAAATTTTACTGAACAAGAACATTGATATAAAAATGTCATAATTTTGATAGAAAGTAAGCTTACTTGCAGGGGAATAAGGTGTCAAGGAACGATCTGAAAAGCATGAAATGCTTTGACTTTTATATTTAATGTCTGATGAAAACTTGCACCCATTGAGTAAGGGTAAAACTTCCATGGAATGATGTTGAGGAATGCATTGGCTATCTACTTTACACTCTGAGAAAAAATTAAAACAAATTGAAATACATAGTACATGTAATAAGAGATACTCATTAGCATTACATTAAACATTTCATGGCAACAAATATTTTATTCTACTAACATATTCATGCATAAATATAGTTTAGTTTTTATACTTATATTAAATTCCAATTGAAAGATCAAATGAATATACAATGAAGAACAATTAACACCAAAATGGTTGTCCTAAAAAGTTGGCTAACACTAACTGTAGATACAAAAAACCATAAAATTGACACAGAAAGAAAAAAAGAAAAACACTTCTCAAACAACCAAACTTCCTTTCCTTTGTTGAATAATCTATCAGATCTTTTGGTAAATTTTTATTTTCTTAGAAAGAAGAAAATAGACAATAGTGCTAACCTTGCTAGGTTACCATGCTTGTTTGGGTAAGTAGAAGGCATTATTGATGTTGACAAAACAGAATTGATTACATTGACAAAAAGAAAAGATAAATTGTGAATAAATTAAACAATTTCTTCAATATGATAAGTACAGGAAAATTTGGAATATAATTAATCAGATATTTTACCGAGATAAAAACAACAAAAATGAGCTTTTAGCATCTTATGCTCAGCAGATAAACACATTAACTTATTCAACATGCTTAACCCCTCCTCCCTTTGTCACGAAACGTCATGCTTTATCTTACCACCCTGTTGTCATAAGTCACATTAAATTACATAAACATATTGTTGCAAAAAACTAATTCTAACCAAAAAGGTGAAAAGGTACACTTTTTGTTACCTCTTCTCCTCCCTTGTCTCCAAGGGCAGATTCAGGGAAGGGTCAAAGGGTCAGTTAACTCCTCTGTGACAAGAAATTTAAAACTAGAACGGCATTCTGGTATTTTGTTAAAGCAAATTTTACTGTATATTTTTAACATAACCAATAACTATATGATCTCATTGCCAATAATTATCATAATACAGCCAATACCTGAATTTGACATTTACTTTTCGTGTTGATTTTATTCAGATAAATTATAAGTAACGTATTTAAAAACAACATGAATGAATAAATAAACTAATATAGCACCATAAAATACTTTTTTTTTTTTAAACTTGGATCAAACTGTTTCATTTATTTTTAATTTAAACATACTTATGAGGTTGCTTAACTGGCCAATAACTAAGCTACTTCCCCAATATTAATTTTTTTTCCATCCAAAAAAGTCGACAAGAATGTAAAATTTTCGTCTTCAAAAGAGCAATAAGATAATTGGACATTTAGTTAATTGGAGTTCAGGTAAGTGCCACTCAACTGTAGTTGGAATCAAGTTTTGTTCGTATTAACAACTAACTTCATCAGTCAATACTTAACTATACTACACTTCAGGATCCCCTGTAACTACCACTACATGTGGATGGGGCTTTGAAGAGAGCTTTGGTTTTTGATCCAGACCAGGAGTTAAGCAACCCCTGATCTAGAGGTATTAAATTAGATTGGGAAATTGGAGGCCTATTTGAACACAAATTTAATGTGCCCCAATGAAAATGGAGGATCTTTGATCGGCTGGCATCTAAACCTGAGCCTTCAGTTAAGAGTCGGATGCCTTACCAATCAGGCCACCACAGGCTCAGTCAATATTTAGAGTAAACTATTCTCTCAGAAAAACGCTTAAATTTGTTATATAATTCTAACAGGTTACTTAACTCTTAAGTAAAAAATTAAAAAATAATTTCATATAAAATCAAGACTTACTATCTAAATCTACATTGTTCCAAGGCATGCCACACATCTTCATATTTACAGGTTTCAAGCTCTTTTCTACAAGGGAATTTTCTTCATTCCCATTAAAATTGACAGCGGAGTTTTCCACTTTTAATTTTGATCTGCTTTTTGACAAAGTATTTTGTTTCTTTTCCCATGCTTGATCCCATTTATCAGTATAAATGTAAGCTTCACGATATGGTTTACCCCCTGAAAAACAAAAAACACTTTGAAAAAAAAAGAATATATATTTATATTTTAAATGAAATTTTATGACTTCTTGAAAAACACTGCTTAATGTGAAAAAGGTTCTTGAGACAAAAAGTATGTGTACCGAATTGGAGCTGGATGTCATTTCATTGAACCTGAGATCACCTTAAAATACATATTCTAAGAACTTTTGCCAACAACCAAAAGAACTTACGATTGGAATGAATAACTAACTTTTGCGACATACATGTTAATGTCGGGTAAAAGGGTCCTTTTTATAACCAAAACAACATTGAATGATCTTAAAATTCACAAACAAGTGTTACATATTAATATCAGTTACTATTTCTCTGATACATCAAAGAATTTTAATTTGATACAAGCTTTCTTTCTACTACATTCACCACTAATTAAATACAAAGCAATTAAAAGCTTTCTTAATAAGAAAAACTAAAATTCAATTTACCATCTATTTCCAGCTGTTTCAGGTCTGCGACTCGATTTTGATTAGCCATGTGAAAATGGTGAGTTGTTTTACATATCCAGAGTAAATGTTTAGCCAAATCTTCACTTTGGAGAAAATAAGTAAACCTTCTACATTCTGGACTGCCCTCAGACAAAATTTCGAACTTCTTTTTCTAAAAAAAGAACGTATATTACTATAAACTCCCATTCAGTGTAAATCAAAATAATTTGAAAACATTAATTTTGAAAAATGTTAATTGAAAAACTTCATGAAAAAATTCATACAGGAAAAATCAAACTAATATTTCCTTTTTTATTTATTTTACTAAATAATGAACAATTTTCTTGTTTGCAATCGTTACCCTTAGAATTAAAAGCGATTCCCTATAAAGTATTTGAAACGAAATATGCTGCAAGGGGCAGGAAACTTGAAATAAGTTGGCTTTCACAAAAAACTAGGAATATTTTCCTGCATTTTTAAGTAATCAAATTAAAAAGGAAAATGAAATGTAACTAACATGTTTATGAAGAAAATTGATATTCAGATTAACTTTCCCCCCTCTTTCTTTTATTTCTCTTCTTTCCATTTCTAAACCTTAAAGTGTTAAACCTTGCTACAAGTTATTTTCTATTTTAGTTTTTAACGGTGAAACATTGCTTTTAATGCATTTATTTTCATCTTTTAAAAATATTCTATTGTATTTTTAATTTATACATTTAAAAAAATTGCGCTCCTGACGAGTTTTTATACAGTCGAGTCCCGACTTACGCGAGGGATGCGTTCCAAGACCACTCACGTAAGTTGAAATTTCGCGTTGTAGAAAAGGGTATGTGTAAAAACTTTTATAAGCATATCCAATTATTTTAGACACTTGTGAAGACTACCTCAAACTGTTAAAAACCATTTCTTAACTAAACATTACTGTTTCTTAAATACAAAACTGAGTTTTTATTTGTATTTTTTTAAAAAATAACGTTTTATTACACAGAAAATGCTTCTACAATGCACAGAATCAATGATTAATGGGAAAGAAAGGTATAAAATAAGTCACTATGGTACGTACAGTATGTAGAACAAAAACAAATGAACTATAGTTGTAATGTATAGTAGATCCAGTAATGATAATTTTAACTTAGGAAAATTAAGATGTATGCTGTGTGATCAAACCGTTATCCTTATATATTGTTAAATATACAATACAGTTGCTTCACTAGTTCTTTTATAACGTTTCCATCTATGACAAAACCCCTCTTAATGATTTCTTAAATTCACAATATAAGAGCAGCTTCCATTTTCATAATTTTTGCATTTTGCTTAGATGCTACTAGGTCAACTTTTACGGATTTCCTGTTTTTGACTTTTAATTGTACAAATGGAAGATTCACTCATACCAAATGTGCTGTCTTCGACGCATTTTATAGTTGCTCAAGCATATAAACTTAAGCTTCTCTTTAATTGTCAGAAACTTTCTCTTTTTCTTTCTATCTTCACAAACTTTAGATGAAACAGCGCTCTTAGGCGTCATTATATTTCATCAACTTTCACATTTAGAATGAAAAAAATAAATGGAAAATGAGGAGTAGTTAGTTGTATAAGCAACGGTATGGGAAATTCCGCTCTCAGTGATGCTAAAGGGATAAAGGTACATTCACGAAAAGAAAAATTTAGTAGCCACTAACAAAGCCGATACTTTCACACCACGATTCCTTTTCCGAAAATTTTTGTTTTGCGCCAGGAATTCGCGTTAGGTCTAAAATTCTTTACTGGTGAAAAAATCGCATTATAGACATTTCGCGTAAGTCGGATAGCGTTGTAGCGGGAGTCGACTGTACTAAGTTTCTATTAACCAAGATTTCCGACATCCGAGGCGCTAGTGGTTCCAATTAGCTTGGATAATTGAGGTTCTACTGTATACCATTTTTTTCATGTTTTACTTATGCAGTAATACATAAATATTAAAATTAATAATTTCAAATACATACTTCAAAATGCAGTTTTGCAATATCACACCACAGAAATGTTGATAACAAGGATTTGGTCTTTTCTGGTTCTTTAACCTGCAATTATATAAATAATAATTTGAAAAACTTTTCGGCAACGGAAAGAAAAAAAAAAACATTTTCTAGTGGTTACAGAATGTCGCACAATTCATATTTTGGTGAAGAAAGCAGAATGAAGCTCAATTCTAAAACTATTTTTTTTCCTCGTAAGATTTTTGATAGATACAAAAACTTCAGAAATAGAATTCAGAAGAAATGACAGTAGCAAGGTTTTAGATAAGCATTTTATGAATGTCTTTTTATAAAAAATTAAGAATTTGCTACCACATTATCTCATAATGACAACTCATAGGACCTTCCTTAAATGAGAATGACGAGCAAAAACATGAATAACGAATAAAAACCAGGAAACGCAAAGTGTTTTCTGAATTATATTTAAGGAACTGCTCTGATAGCTGAAAACAGGATGCTTTCAGTGAAGCGACAAAGAAAACAAGGAAAATAAATTACAAGGCACCATGTTTTTTGTTCTAATACAACTGCAATATTAACTCATATTTTAAATGTATGAAAAAGTGCATTTTCAAATTCTCTGGCAGGGATTGCTTCAATGTGCACCAGGGTTCAGTGATATATATCACTCGATATATATTATGAATGTGCACAATGCTCACTAGCATGAAAAAACTTGGCTTACTTGGAGAGAGTTTAGACTAAATGTTTCGTGAATGCAACTGTTTCACAGTTAATATTATACATAAATTAGCAAATATATTCTTTCCTCATCTTCAACATATGTAGAACTTGGACTTCATATGTAATAATTATCTACATATCTATTCTACACAAAAAAATTGGAATCTAACTTGGTTGGCTCCGGTAGTGTAGTTTTCGGAGCAAAAATGGCAGAAAAGCAGTTGTGCACATAAAAGTTATAGCAATTTAAAAAACACTGAAATAAAAAGTGTGGAAGGGAGATAAACAAATTTGATAAGGTAAGGAGAGCCTTTAGGGCCCTCTCTTGATGACATTAAGAGTAAAGAAATGATGAGAATGTTTCGCAGAACCTAGAAATAAACTTTCTTGCTCCACAATTTTATTTTATATTAAAGCTTTTGTTTTCATAGTCAAATAAATAATTTAAATGATTAGTATTTTTTAATTGATTACTGTTAGGGTTTAAATTTGACTCAGATTTGGTCACAAAATGCCTGTTGATTGAAGCACACAAAAATTAAAATACATCACAAACATAGCACATACTAGTTAAAAACACCCACCTCATATATGTGGATTCCACTATCTCTTATTCCAAGCCACAGAAAGTTCCAAATTTTTCCTCTCTTCCGCCTCATCCTATAAAAATGCATATTATGTGGAGCTGTTATATCAGAAGCTTCTTTTATATATCCAACCTGAGCTTCACCACGGCTTAAGCCTGCATTGTCCTTGTGCAAAGCGGGAACATTGCGAACAATGAAATCCTCTCCAATTTTCGTTATGATCTGTAAGGAAAAGATAGCTTATATATATAAAAAAATCTCCCAGATTACATCAGAAAAATAGGCTGAAAATTTGAGAGTGTTATTTCTTCAGTCACTAACTGCTAAAATAATGAACTTTGCAACTTTTTTTTGAATATATCTATTACCTTATCTCTCTTTCAATAGTTTCAATTAATTTATGTTCATGACATTGATATCCACAAAATATTGTTTCAATAAGTTGAACCTGCTTTGGTTTTACACAGAGCTTTAATTAACCCAGGGACTTACCCCAGGGGTTAGATGTAAGAGGGGTCATGGCAACAGACTGCAGCTTGAAATTCTTAGTGGGGTGCTTTTAGAGTTTTTTTTTTGTCTTTTTTTTTGGGGGGAGGGGGGGCAGTTTAAATCTAAGCGTCAAATCAAAATTTTTAGGTCTAAAAATGCAGGCTAGCAATTGGGACATTTTTAACAGTGTGGCTTACCCCAGGGGGGTTAGATGTAAGGAGGGGTCATGGCAACAGACTGCAGCTTGAAATTCTTAGGTGGGCGTGCTTTTAGTGGTTTTTTTTTCTTTTTTTTGGGGGGGGGGGCAGTTCAAATCTAAGCGTCAAATCAAAATTTTTAGTCTAAAAATGCAGCTAGCAATTGGACATTTTAACAGTGTGGCTGAATCTTTTTTTTTTTTTTTTTGGTAATTTTTTGTTAAACTTCTAAAAAAGTTTGCAACACAAATATTTTAAAAAGAAAAAACAATTTTTACACAGTAAAAATTATGCATTGATATTAAGAGGGCCCAAATTTAAGTAATATTTGTTACATAATATACATTTGACATGTTCAATATTTTAAAAAGGCAATGTAATGTTTATCAATAGGAATGATAATAATATTAGGCTTACCCAAGCTGGAAAATAATTGCCTATTTCAAAATAACGATTTTTATGTTTTTCTTTATCATAGTTTCCCAGATCAGCTTGCAAAGCTAAGGCAGCCAACAAAAAGGATTTTTCTTCACTAATGGATTGGGAATAATTTTTTACATTTTCTCTCAGTTGAAGGTAGTAATGATGGCGAACAACCTTTTCACTGCAAAGAAGCAAAACATTCATTTTATTATTATTTATTTTTTTCATAACAATAATTTCATTAGTTCAAATGAGGCAGTGAAAAGCAAAGTGACATAAGAGGACATTTTCAAATTTTGAGTAAAAACATTTAAAGATAAGGTCTTAGGTAGACTTTTATTGAAAAGTTTCTCTAAATCATGCTGTAAAGTAGAACTTATCAGGGCTACTAATACTATCTCTTGCCTCAAGACAGAGCAGAGATTCACCTGCCAATTTGTATTGGTTACCTCTAAATTTTTAATTTTGCCACTTATATCCTTTTGCTTCTCACTGCCTCATGATTCATTAACTGCAAATGTTATAACATTAAATTTTGAGACCCAACTTGCTCTAAGTCATGAAAAAAAATTATACAGCAGTAAATTTAGAAAATTGTAATAATAATTTATCTAAGAACTAGGAAACAGACAATAAATGCGTACTCACTAGTGCACAATTCAAAAATATACAGTTAATTCTCTATTTAATGACTTTTAAGGGAACACAAACAATTATCCTTAAATAGAATGCATCTAAAGCTACAGTGGAGCATCCAGGACAGTGAAATCATCTTTAAATAGAGATTGTCGTTAAATAGAGCGTCTTAAACAGAGAACCAACTGTATGTATAAAAACAAATATGTAAGGATTACTCTGCTTGAACTTAGTTACTAAGACATGTAAATTTGAAATTCAGTACGTGAAATTACAAATACTATTTTTCAGGTAAACTTTGTTTCCTTAAATATGTTTAAATGCAGTATTATTGCGTGTAGATCACACTTTGAGTATTTGCTGGTTCTGAGGACCAAGAAAAATAAAATATTAAATTTTCGTTTTAATTCAGTTTTAAATGCCGGATTCATAAAACATCTAAACATACTTAATTAAAAGATGACAGTCCACATAGTACTTAATCCTCATGTGTAGAATCAGCAGAGGCTGTCCATCACCTCCAATACCCTAAAATAAAAAATAAATTTTTACTCATCAACATTTTTGCTTTTTTAAAAAAGAACAAAATTACGAAAGTTAAGAAATTCCTTTTCATGCATTTTTTAAATATATATTAACCTTTTGACCTCGGTAAGACTTAGCAGCAAAGGTGTTCCCATAGGGTATACTCCATATACACTGTATACTCTCAAACTATTTTTATACATATAGCGTATAACCTCAAGCTTCAAAAATTTTCATATTATGACATATTATGTATATGATTGCATACACATATTGTGCATAACTGATTACTGAGAGTATACCCTCTGAAAAATTGATGGGAACTTCACTGCTTAGCAGTTTCAAAAGAAACATTTTGCATTTAGGTGTCAGTTTGAAACTTGACTGGCTTAGAACTACCAACTGCTGAAGCATCAGTCCTTGGATCTGAAGAAGGAAGAATCTTCAAGAGGTTGACATTTCTCATCAATCTTCAAAAGACAAAATACTTCTGGTACAAATGTCATGCCACCCAAAGCTTTAAATGTGCAAGTAAATTTATCAGAAATATCAAATATTCGATTAAAATTACTTTTGCAGGCATTAAAACTGTGTAAAATATAGTTTTGCTAACTTCATTTTCATTTTTTTTTTAAAGTAAACGAGTAGAGATTAGCAATGTTGTTCTTTTAAATGATGTGATCATCAGAGGATCATTCTTTTTTTAAACCGCTCACTGAGCTCATTCATTTGGACGACTTAGTTTCTTTCAAAAAAAAATGTAGGTTACCTATTTGAGAGAGTTACTCATATATACATTAAAAATGTTTCATTGGATGAGTAATAATCATTTAAGGAAAAGCAAGTAAAATTAAGAAACAGTAAGAAAATATGCCGACAAAAACTAAATAAAAAAATAGTGCATTTAGGTTAAGCTATTCTAAGCAATTACAGTTTATTTTTTAAGATGGTGTAACTTGGTGACCCGAGTGGAGACTAGGTAAGACTTGACACCTGTCTTTCATTTGAAAGGTCACAGGTTTGATTCCAATAATGTATAAAATTGATTGATTAAATTTTATTTAATTGAAAAAAATAATTAAGTTAAGATAACATTAGAAAATTTCTTTAGAAAAATCACCGAATATTGTTCCATAAAACATTTTCTGGACTAGAAAAAAAAAGAGCTTGTGTCAAATAGTGCATTATTTCTAAATATCTTATCTCCAAGTATTTGTCACATGAGAAAAAAAAATAATATGTATAAAATGAGTTTTATCAAAAGATGTTAGAAAATAAATTACAAAATTTAAATGGGAGAGAACTATAAAGTAAATATTGTTTAAAAGAATGACTGTCCATTTTTTTAAGAGAGTGCGCAGCGCTGATCATTTTAAGAAGTTGGCCTTTTGGAATAATTTGTTAGTGAACGACACATCCCTATAACTGGGGTTTACGAGATGCATACATATGCTTAAATGTGCAAGTAAGTCATTAGTTGAAAATAGAATCTTTTACACAACACACAATCTCAATGTTAATGACTCCATCCTGATCTCTACAAAGTGTCTACAGAAGATGTTTATGTTCAGGGGCAGACTGGGTCCCACAAGAAGGTGCCAACCTTGGCTTCCAACGAGCGAAAAAAAGGGGGGGGGGGGTGGAAAAAAAAAGAAAAAAAGCGAAGTCGCACAGGTTTGAGCACAAAAAAAATAAATTCAAATTGAGGAAATTGCACCAAAGTGCGTCATTTTGCACTGCTTAGGTTTTTAATCTTCCTGTGAAACTTACACTATCATGTAGCGTTACTGGCCTTACTGTTCTGAAGTACTGTAACACGTGCAGAAACATGCTGCAAAAGAAAGACCCCAGGCAATCTTCACAATATATTTTGTACCACAAGCATCAATATTAACTTTAATAAATAAACAAATTACTCAGTTTGATAAGAATCTCAGTTTTAGTAGTTTCTCCACGTTGTCAAGGCAAAGAAAACTTTGTTTTTCCTTCCTGCTTTTTTTTTCAATCTGAGATCAACATTTTATAGTATTTATGTTTCTATACGTTGGAAAATTGGAAAAAAAAAATCATGATAAACTAAAAAAACATATCAATAATTTCAAAATAATAATAATGCTTACATTACTATGTGTTTTCCAACTCTTTACAGCATATTTAGAGACTCTTAAATTTAGATCCACAAAAATATAATCACCATCTATAATGAAACAAAAAAATATTTCAAGGAAATAAAAATAGCAAGCAAAACTGATGTCTTAGTCAAAAAACAGGCATACCCACATAAAGGGTATGCCTGCTGTACTTTTTGTACAGTTGCATACTATTCTTTTCTTTTGGTGGAGGGGGGGGGGGGTGCACAAAACTGTTCTTGAGGAGGTTCAAGTAAGGGCCAATTTATGTAAAATCATTGAACCAATTCTTACAAAACCACATATAACACAGACAGACATTTTACACACCCGCAAATTATTGTGTAAAAATGGCTCAAATAGTTTAATTTTTTTCCTCCCTTCCAGAAATTACTATTTTCTCTGATTTCCATCATTGTGTTGTGGTGACCATTGGAGAAGAATTTGTATTCTGATGACAACTGAAATTGAAACTCTCCAATAATAATAATTTTCTGCCATTCTCAAAGATTTAGAAATTAAAATTTAAACTTTGATTATTACCCTCAACTTCAGACTATTATTCATTGTTATGGGAACCGAGAGCCAAGATTGCCCTTGTTAGATTGATCATCAGGCCCCACTCACCTCATAAAACTTGTCAAACTTATACTACTTCTGAGTCTGGCTCCCATGACCAGGCTGACATGGCCCTTCGTCGACCCGGTTCATTGTTGTAGTTTTGCAACATTCAGCTAGAGTGTTTGGACTAACTTGGTATCCCCATAACCAGTTTG
The DNA here is from genome assembly GCF_026930045.1 of Uloborus diversus. Classification (NCBI taxonomy): domain Eukaryota; kingdom Metazoa; phylum Arthropoda; class Arachnida; order Araneae; family Uloboridae; genus Uloborus; species Uloborus diversus. The sequence goes on along the minus strand of NC_072736.1, from coordinate 13,896,396 downwards.
TTTTAATCTCATTTATAACTAAAGTGTAACCGAAATAAGGTGATCTTGGTTTCAATTTCCCAAGGACAGATCTAGAAATTTTTCAAGGAGGAGACAATTTATTTTTTAAAACTTACCTTTTACTATGCCTCTGATTTATACATGTTTGGGGGGGGGGAGATGGAAGCATGATTCTTATCTAAATTCTAAAACAGCTAAAATATCGAGGATTATCCAAGGAGGCCTCTGAATCTATTCCTTCCTTTTTAAGTTAAAAGAGGTATTACAAAATTACGCTTTAGAATTTCAATTTCATAATAATTCATAATACAGGGGAATGTCTCGAAATCCCCTCTCCCCAACATCATCTAAGTTCATCTAAAATTGCACCTTTTGGAACTTCAGGTTCGAAAAATTACCGGAGGAAAGTTGCAGAACCCCTTCTTTCTCCTAACTCTACCAGATATGTCTATAATGCATCTTTAAGGCTTAAATTTTGAAAAATGTCTGAGGGAAGGCCTTCAGCCTCTTCCTCTTAACATCACCAAAGATAGTCTGAAACTGCCTTTCTGAAACTTCAAGATTTTGCGGGAGGGAGATTCGAATCCCATTTCGTTCATTAATGTCATCAAAGATGGTCTACACTTGCGTTTTAGGACTTCCAAATTGGAAAAATTGCTGATGTAGGGTCGCTCAAAGTAAGGGCAATCGCCCCTCCCTTGCAATTTCCCAAAGCCCTTTACACCTCCCTGTTTAGCCCAGTATTGTATTCTAAGATCGGGGTGGTAATCACCAGACGGTAATCTTGGTGATCCTGTCCCAGATTCTTAAGAAGGTCTGCAAACCAATTTTTGAATTGGAATGAGTGTTTTAAACTGAAAAAAAAAATTAATTAATTAAAAAAAGGCTTGAATCTGTCAGATTTTAAGTAGAGAAATGCAGTTCAGAATAAAATTCTTTATGAGCAATGATATTGGTATACGAAGTAATTTGCGAGACTTAATGTCCTGTTACTAACACTGTTATGACATTAAGGCTAATAAACATCAAAAACAATATCACAAACAATTTGCATTTTAGACAGAAAAACAGCTGTTAACTTTTTAGGTAAAGCTGACTGATTGTTTTACAGAACTAGAGATATGCAGGTAGTTTTTCTGTCCTTTTTCAGATATTAATTTACGCTTGAGAAAAAAGGTATACCTTTAGTGAGAAAAATAAGTACTAATTTTTCTCTATATTGCTCCACTACTTCTATCAAAAATAGTTTAAAAATTTCAATGGAATCAAGGGGGAGGGGGGGGGGAATCCAAACGATTTCACAATTTCAATATGTTGTAGCTGAAGTTTAAAAAACCCTAGCTATTACTTTTATATGATTTGTTTCAATTTATAAATTAATATAATTAACAATAAAATTTATAATTGAAACATTTATGAACAGCGTGTTATTTATATCATTACAATTCCTTAATTAACATAATTCAATGCAACTTAATTTGTAATTGGGTTTTTGCCATTTCTTCATTGCTGCTGATTTTTTCCATTTTTAGCAAGGTTTTTTCCAGTGTCCTGGCAAAAATATCTGTTTGCCGGCAAAATTTCCAAACTTGCACCAAGTTAGTCATATATGATTCAATTCAATAATGAACAAGCATTAAGACTTATCAAAATTAATGTAAAAAACTGCAATATTTTGTCTGGTTTTCAAGTGAAAAAAAACGTTGATTTTCCAAATCTAAAATTTAGACATAATATTGAGCCTTTTCAAAACATTTTCACATTTAGAAAGCAATTTATAAAAGCTGAATTTTTTGTTAATACTTAAAATCTTTACACAACTAAAAAAACCTTTTATCTGAGAAATAAACTGCTACCTTGATAGAATGCTAATCCAAAAAGCTCTGCATCTAAAAGTCCAAGGTGTTTGCTAGCTTCATCAAATACTTCTTGGCCTTTTCCTTTGGCCTATAAAAACAATTACCATTTTCAAAGATTAACTTTATTGCAAAGGGGAAAAGTTTGTTAAATATGCAAAATTAGAGCAAGCTGAAACCATTTACTTGAATGTGACATTTTTACATATCTTCCCCTCAGAGCAACAGTAAGACATTGAAAACCCAGGAATAACAGTAAGATGATTTACTCTTGCTCTGGGGTGACGATATATTTGCACTTGAACTTGTAAATTTTAAACTGTGAATATTAATTTTTATTAATAAGTTTTCAAAAAAAAAAAAAAACATTGCATTATTTAAATACATATTTGTAAAAAAATGTATTTAAAATAATAATTATTTATTTTTGAAGCAGGTGTGACTGTACGGAACCTTATATACCATCAAGTGGGATCTAGGTCATGGAAATAAGCATGTGAGGTAAGATAAATAAATACCTTTGTGCTGAACAGAAAAGTAAGAAAAACAGCGTTAAAAAAAGCACAAATTTGCGAATTACAGCAGACACGTGTTTCGGCGTTACAGGGAACGCCTTTTTCAATGCAAAAAGTGATGAGCTTATGGATGAAAAGACATCCGATAAAAGCCAGATAAGAGCAGATAAGCATGCAGCTTAAGATAAAAATAGCGGATTAGCCAAACACCAATGAGAAAATTATAAACCGATCAGCAAACAATAGGAATGCAAGCAAAGACCAAGAGCTTTCTTTTAGGTACGGAGCCGAGAAAGAAAGAATTCAATTGGATAAAAATTAAGCCGAAGCTAGCTTAAACAAAAAGAAAATGTCTGGAACCGTGAACCGCAAGAAAGGAAAATCTGAATGGAAGAAAAAAAAAACACCACAAAATAAAATAAACAGAAACAAGCTTTTGTTGGCTGTCTTTTCATCCATAAGCTCATTACTTTTTGTATTGAAAAAGGCGTTTCCGGTAACGCCGAAACACGTTTCTGCTGTAATTGGCAAATTTGTGGCGTTTTTAACTTTGTTTTTCTTACTTTTAAGCATGTAAGATATTTTACACACAGATCTATCTTTAAGCAAAGAAAAAACAGTTGTCAGTGTGGGTGTCTTACTCAGTCAGGATTTTAAGTTAAGTCATCCGAGCAGTACAGCAAGCAGCAAACAGAATGTTGGGTGCTATAAACAATTTCAAGACAGAAGCAGGTCTCTTCAGTAGATCCTCGCATACCAAACCAACACAAAAAATCAGATGTTGTGTAGTGGTCTCTTCACTATGACATTTGGTACAAACTGGGAAAGTCTTATTACCATGGGAAAATCTGAGGGTTTTTAGATGACCTGTGCTCAGGAGAGTCAAAGCAGTTTGATCTCTCATGTCACCCTCAAATAGAAAGGAAGCACCAGGACCCACGCAAAAATACCACGGATGCTCAGGAGGACATCTCCGAGTGCTGTTTATAGTAGCCTTACATCTGGAGTATAGTACAAGGTACGTCAGCAGGGCCCAATATAGGCTGATTTTGATAATGTTTTTCGGTACCTTCACAAAAATCTTGTTTTGAAATAGGTACTTTCAAAAAAACCAAGTAATAAAATCACGTAGCTTCACAAAAACATCGAAAATTTCACGAAAATTCGAATTTTAAGATATAAAATTTGTTTCTCTGTTTAAAACAAAATTTACTTATAACATAAAATTCTAAGCAGGTTTATATGAACAATCGCTTAAATAGCAACCTTTTTGTGGTATTTTAACTAATTTTTAGCTGTTTCTCGCCAAAGTGTATTTATGCAATATTATTGCAATCTTTTAACATGTTTTGAGGAACCGTTTTTCTCATAATTTCCAATATTGTACACAGTACATAGCCCATTAAGCTGAAATTACGATGGTATTTTTGGTACTTCTTAGGTTTGTGGCTCCCTCCCCCCTTCCCAAAAAACAAAACCTGTTAAAAATAATACTAAATGACATTTACACTTTTCAAACTAAAATTTCACTTGTTCTACTTCTCTTTTACAAAAATTAGGATGCCTCTAAAAGTTCACAAAAACAGTGCTGATAAAAAAAAACTTTCACAAAAATGGAATGATGCAATATTTTCACAAAAATAGGTAGCAAGAAAAATATCCTGGATTGGCCCCGGGTCAGAGGATCCCCACTATTCTGAGTCATAGTAGAGCCCTCTTTCGCCAGTCCATTCAGGAGAGATATGAGGTTAGTAAACGGTCTTTTTAATTTAGATTATGATTCCAGGCTTAAACCTTATACTTCAAATGTATGGCCATGAACAAGTTGAGTAAGGGGAGATATAATCCAATTATTAAAATGGAGGACCTGTATGGGCTAACAGGCTGACCACAAATGATGTCACGTTTTGAGGGAAAAGGAGGGTTGCGAAATCGTTAGTTTGTAATAAGGGAGTCATGGAGGGAGTTGATATCATGCACATTTTTATGAGAATATGTCTATGAAAAACAGTGTTACACGTGACAAAGGAGGAGGGAGGGGACCAAAAATGTGGAAAAAAAGTGTGACATAATTTATGGACAGCCCTAAATATCTGCACAAATGGCAAAACCAGGAGTCATCATTTTAAGCTTTTCAAATCACAGGGGGTTATCTTAAAACAATCGGCAAAAATTAGGAACAATTACTTCAACAGGGTTGAAGGCAATTGGAATAGTTTACCAAAATCAGCTGTGATTTGCAATGGGACAAATAGTTTTAAAAGGGCTTTTGATCTTCATTTGGGGGTTCATAAACTGACTAGGACCAGCTTAGCAGGGCCAAGAACCTGTTGCCGGTCATCACTTTTGTGTGTGAAAATTTCGATCACTTAAAGACCATTTGTAGCATCCAATTTTTAATAAAACTCCAATATTCTTCACTTTAACTGAATGAATTCAATGAATATTCTTACATTAGACAGGGGTCTGGCCAGAGGATATTTGGGTCCGTTAACGGACCCTTCACAAAAATCCGATCAACCAAAACGGACCTTTCACAAAATCCCGATCAAACAAAACAACCGATCAAACAAAACAACCAAACGGACCCTTCACCAAACGGACCCTTCACAAAATTCTGATAAACAAGACCGGATCTTTCACAAATTGTTTATTGAAAGAGCAAAAACAAAATAACGCATATTTCTGTGTATAAACCCGCATATTTCTGTGTATAAACCGCATATTTCTGTGTATAAATCGATAATTTTTGGAGCCTTTTCTGAAGTCAAATTAGAGGGATCAGCTTATACTAAATCGGCTAATTTTGAGGGGGGGAAAAAATTGGCACTCTTGCCATGTTCCTGCAAGTGATAAGTAATTGTTACTGCCAAATAAATATAATGGCTGCTTGTTTTATCACAGCTAATTAGCAGCTGTGTTGTTGTAAACTTTTCTGAAAAGGCATTGGTAAGCACTTTTCTCCCAGCTCATGATTTAATAAACAATAATATATATCTGCGAAATGAACTTAGAACTGCAAAGGGATAGATAGTAAGGGTGGGGAAAAAATATGATCTCTTCAGATAGGGTTACCAACTTCAAAATTATCACCACTTAGCAGCGTCTGGCGTTAAACCTTTATAATGTCTGGCGTTGAACCTTTATAATGACTTGATTAGAAAATATTCTTATCATTTTACCAGCTTGTCAATATTTGCATTTTCGAGGTGCGGTGTGATGTTTAATTGTTATTTTGGAAGAAAATTATATGGGTTTTGATTTTTCGATGTTAACAAGGATGATTAACTTTAAATAAACTCTTTAAATTACCGTTTTTTTTTTCTTTAGATGTCTGCATTTTGAAAAATGCAATCTTTTAACATCCGATATGAGAATCATATTTTGTTCTTTTTTCAAGCTAACTTCGCTTTATTAAGATGCAAATAAATGAAAAGTCTATTTTTGTTGGAACTCTCATTTTAAGTTTTTAAAGCAAAATTCCATTTTCTATTATGAGTCAAAAATTAAAATGCTGTATAGATTTTTTTTTTTTTGCGTCAACTGTGTCCACAGATATTAATGAAATGTTTATCGTAGGACCATAAAATGCAATTTTAAAATAATTTTATCAAAAATATTTCTTTTACAAGGCGTTTGTATACTTTTGATGCCTTCACTTTGAGAATTGCGATCTCTTTGCATCCGCTATGGGAATCCGATTTTTCGCATTTTTAATGTTTATTACGCTTTGTTAAGAGGTAAACAATTAAAATATTTTTATTTTTGTTTAAATCACGGAATTTATAAGTTTTAAACGAAATTCTGCTTTTTAAGAGTGTCTTGGGTCAAAAAGTTAAATGCTGAACCCTATTCTGAATTTTATTTTATTTATTTTTTTGTTAGTTATTTTAAATACTGTACAGAAATATTTCTAGTATAATTTAACATAATGTAGAATGGTAGATAAATATTGATACTTGAGAGAACGATGCCCCCCCCCCCCCCCGCCAAATATCAGATAAACACTCCAGAATGATTTTTTCGACATAGAAGAGTAAAACACTCAACTTTAAATTTAATTGATGCAGTTTGTGCCATCTCTAAATTCTAAAATTTCATTTTAATAATTTTTTTTTTGCGAAATTATTTGATTTTTTACAAAATTAATTCATTTTTCACAAAATTATTTGATTTTTCACAAAAAACAGACCCTGTGAAAAATCCCTGGACAGACCCCTGTTAGATTAAAACTCACTATTTTCAATCAAAACAAATTATAAAACAAACTAAAAAACAAAATTTATAAACTGAAATCAAAATGCAACCAGGGGTGCAGAAAATATTATTAACACCAACATTTCCCCCAATTTATATGAATATTTACCCAAAATTTTTACAATATGCTTTATGTTTCAGATAAAAATTCATTCCTAATTACTATAGGTAGAGATAGTTTTGGGGGAAAAAAAGCAATTTTCATCTTTAAAACTAATAGAATGAACTAGTAGCTTGTAGAACTCGGTATCTAAAAAGTAAGTACATGTAAGTTTTAAATAAAATCTCATAACTAATATTATTATTAAATGTATATTAATATCCAATAAATAGTTGATGAAAATATAAAGAGTGGTGATGCAAACAAAAATGCATTCAAAAGATTTTCAAAAAAAAAATCCAATTTTTTTTTTTAAATCGAATTTGCAAAATTTCCCCCAGATGGTTCGAATTTCCCCCGATCCTAGATCGACGGATCGGACATATGCTGCACCCGTGAATGCAACTAAACATAACAGAGAAAAAATCTTTTGCACTGTAATTTCAAAAATTTTAAAGCTTAAAATAATTTTCACAAGCAGTTTACTTACATCAACAACATAAAAAATGATTTCTTTGGTAAGGAACTGTACAGCAACATACTTCTTGCCAGGGGGCAATGGGGCCTTACAGGTAGTTAAAGCCCTGTGAAAGGACTGGCGCATGGTACTAAGACATTTTTCTCCTTTACTCTAGGGGGAAAAAAAGAAAATTAAAAAATAGCGTCAGAAATAGCTTTAACATAACTAGTAATAGAATATATTTTAATATTATTATTATAAATTACATAAAATCATTTTTCAGAAAATTATGCATTTGAAAAAAAATGTAAACTCTATTACTGATAAAGTAAATTAAAAATATTTAAGATAATATAAAAATAAACACATAATGCTTTGTAATTACAATTCATGCTAATAATAAAACACTATATTAATTTTACACAACACAGTAGAGTGTTGACAAAAACAAGCGGTTTGTTTTACAACCCCTCACATAAGTGAAAATTTCGCATTGTGAAATAGAATACTTACTACCTTATGCTATACCTATCATTCTCAGGGCCTATTTAATGCACAATCTTGCAGATCCGTGGACCTGGGCACCACAATTTTAGGGACACCATAAAAACACAAGTTTCCTTCTTTCTCCCCTTTATTGGAGACTACTACTTCGGAAATGTCTGAATCCTCTTGAGAGAAGGGCACAGAATTTTACCAGTATGTACCAGGTTTCACCAATATATATCAGTCGATATAAATCAAGATATATATCACGATATATATCCGATAATAATTTTGAAAACATCATGATATTTTGATATTTATTTTTTCAAATACGGTATTTTCAATATCAAAAGTATATTAATCATTAGAGACGTACTGAGTAGCACTTTGGCCGAGTAGCCGAGTACCGAATACTCGGCCTCTCATCAGGCACGTAGCTAGAACTTTGTTAAGGGGGGGTCCAAGGTTTCACGAACTTCAAAAGAGGAGGCATGCTAAAGCAAAATTAGTAGCTCATATTTACGTTAAAAAATAAATCCAATTAAAACTAATTATTAAAATATGATAATTAACTAAAATTAATTAAATAATTGAAATTGATAGAGCATTTATTAAAAAATTATTTAACAAAAATTTTACATTAAGTGGCAAAAAAAATTAATCGGCTTATAAAATTAACATTAAACTAAAAGTTTTCCCATACTAAGTTTTCATACATGGATAGAAAAATTCCATCACATAAGCTTCCTCTGTTCTGATGCTTTGAAAATGAGTGATATAATTCCTATTAATAAAAAGTTCACAATAAAAGAAAATCGGAAAACGAAAACCGTTCTATGGATTATTTGGAAAACGCAGGTAATAGTTTAATAAAATATTAAAGCTTTGCAATATATTTCAACAAAATATGTACAAGTCATTTTATTTGAAAAAAAATAAAGAAATCTATATCTATCGAGTCGAATGTATAAGTATGAATGCAATATAACGTAATTCCGCCACCCTGTCCGATTTGAACAAGATTTCTGGCAAAATTCAACCACCCTCTCGACGAAATTATTAGCACTCAAGGTTTCATTAAAAAAGCTTGAACTAGTTCTTTATTTCAAATAATCAGTAATCCAAGTTTCAGCACAAAGGTATTTATTTGTTATTTAGTTCTTCATTTATCTACTTTATAACATTCTTTTGATTATACGAAATAGAATGAATCCGTTTTCTAATTATCATTTTAAATCATCATTTAAAAACTTGAACAAACTATTAACTCTTTGATGGATGGAGACTTCCTTTGTTGCAATCATTAAAAAAAAAAAAAATGCGTATTGCCGTTTTTTTAAAATCGTTATTATTTTTTTGCAAAACGAATTGGTAAAATAAGCTATCTTAGGATCCGTTATGGTATTTTTTTTTCTTTCTAATGGGGCTTCGTTAGAGGCTTTAGCCTTTTCGGACCTAGTGCGAACCACCGATATGGCATCTAGTTTTTCAAATGCTATCATTAAGGCGCGGATGTGACTGCACAGGAAATTTCGATGCCGAGTTTCCACCAGATGGAGACACTTGAGTTCTCTTCGGTGCGAAACTGCACTAGGGGTTTAATTTTGTCAAGCCAAACGAATACCTGAGAGATCTTTTACCTGTCGAGTAGTGAAATGTATGGTGAATGAAATTAAGCATCTATGTATTTTTATTTTAACAACATTTTGGAAAAAATGCAAATGATTGCTTTTTATAAATGTTTTTTATAAGGTCATGAATGATTTAAACATTATTGGCGATTTTCCTCTGATGTTTTCAATTTGATGTTTCATTTAAAAGATCAAGAGGAGGCATCGCACCCACCTATCTTACCACCAAACACGAGTTCAGTTTATTCTGCCAATACAAAAAAAACTTCCGTACAAATCAGTCTTTTTCAAATTAAAAATATAATTGTAAACAACTACAGGGAAAATGGCAATAAACTCTATTACGAATTATCGTGTCAATATTTGATTATAACTTGGTTACTTTACTGTCTTTATTAGCAGTAAGCAAGTGTTCGACTCGAAAATTCCATGATTTGGAGTCAAACGTCAAATTTTGATCATTAAGGTAATCTTCGTCCCGTTTGCGATTGCGATAATACAGTAGCATTAAATTAGATACATTTTCAACAATATGTAATATGCATAAAGCTAGCCAATTTTTGAAATCAAAACTTATAGGTTTCTTATAGCCTCAGTTTATAAATTTTTTGCTCAACAGTCATCTGATGTTCAAAAGCCTAAAGACAATCTTTTGTAAAAAAATCTTAGAATGATTGTGGTTAAAAATCCAGTAATGATTTAAATCTACCTTCCAAAATTCATCTAACAATAATAACACTTCTGATTCTTTCATTTTCAAATTGGTATAACTTCAATTCTAGGAGCGATTTTGTAATCATCATGTATTCCCGAAAGCATATCATATTTTATAACGTAGGTATTGACTTTTTTTTTCTTTCTTTTATGTGATGTTAGTAAAAGATATTCTATTGCAAGAAATAGCAAATAATTTTAACTTGAAGAAATTAAGAGTTAAAAAAAATCTAATATAGACGTGAAAAACACAAGAAAATGTACCTCGCATTGACCTTTTTTTAATTATATGCGTAATAAATAGCAGAAACTTTCACCTGGTAATTTTATAGTTAAATGCACATGTCCGTTTTTTGTTACGTTTAATGCTACCTTCGCAATTTACTAATGATGGATGCATAGACGCTTATTAAATAATTCCTCAGTAAAAAGGCGGTAAATACTAATCAGAAAATTTATTCCAATGAAACAAATACAAATATGCTTTTCTTGAAAAACAGAACAACATCGAAGAAAGATTTTTTTCTTCAGTTAAAAATGACTAGCTGCTCTTCTCTTGGGACCATAGACTCACATTTCAGTAAGATTTAAAAGTACGAATTTCTAATAATTACTTTTAAATTACATGTGTTAATATGGCCGAACTTGCAATTTCATAAACTGATTACAGTAAAATATTCAAGTAATTTTCAATTTCATTCTTCGCTTCATAAAATTTTGATACAGCGAAAAGTAATTTCATTGCATCAACTTCAAATTTATTTATTCACTTATGTTCAAAAAAAAAAACGAACTTTTCAGGATTACAGTTTAAAAGTTGTAAGCTTCCGGGGAGATAAGTAATCTATTATTGTTAAAAATAAACTAAAAGTTTAAATAAGATTATCAATCAAAATATAAAATGAATCTGAAATAAATCATACCAAAAATATAAAGTTCAAAAATAAATTAATAATTAATATTTATTTTTTCTCATCCTCAATCACACGAAATGTGTAGAATTTTTTATTCGTTGCTGTTGGAACTTAGTTTTTAAATGGGAAAACATATTAACACATAAATTGCTCGTATTGTTAAGAAAACTTTAAAAGGAAACACTACAACTTACCTAATTTATGTACACTTAATTTTCTTCTGATTACAATTTTGTTCAAGATATGTGTCCTATAAGCGCGTGGTAGAAAAAAACTGTGTGTTAAAACAAAAAATAATAGGAATTTCAATTACTAATTCACCAGGGATGCACCTCACTCTGGATGTCCTTCGTGCAGCATGTGTCTAAGAAATCAAGTCCAAACGGGAAAAGAGTCAAAACGAAAAGAAGAAAGAAAACCACCCCAATGAGACTGGGGAATGTTTGTTTTCAATTACTTTCCCGACGGCAATTTGGTGGGCTGAGGGAGAGGGGCCGAATTTCAAGGTCACAACCTAGTTGGGTTGGATTGGAAATTCGTCGTTTTCGGACGGATTCTTCGCGACACAGGAAGAGATCGGCGGCAACTCGGAACCCGCAGTTATTTCACGAGGTTCTCGTGTTCTGAATTGTCTCGGACGCGGGAAAATGGTCGATAAATGGGAATATTTAAGGGGAAAAATACCGGGTATCATAAAATTTCTCTCTTTGGAAAATTTTTGTTGTCGTGAGGTGCAACAACCGAGAAAAAGCAGACAGTGGTCTTTCGGGAAGGGGGGGGTCCGGACCCCATGGACCCCCCCTTGGCTACGTCCTTGCTCTCATTACTCGGGCGAGTTACCAAGTTCCAATTATGTTTTAAGAAGAACCACCGACACACATGTGATGAATTTTGAACTTATTGGAATAGTAGTATAGACATTCTTGTTCATATAATAGTTTTTAAAACTAAATTCCTGCTGAAATTTAATTACACATTATTTTAAAAATTTTGTTTGTGTCAAAAATTTTACAAAATTTTTTTTTAATTAAAAATAAATAAATAAAAGGTATGATTAATCAAGTAGGAATTAAAGCAAATCATATACCAATCTATTATAGTTCTAGTGCCGCCAAATATAAATAATTTTTAAAAGCAAATAAAACAAATGTGCAAGAACACTGCAGGCACGTGTTTTTTGCGTTACAAGGAACGTCTTTTTCAGTTCATAAAATGTGAGCTAAAGAATGTAAAGACATTCAACAAAAAAAATCCGACTTTTGTGGATGCATTTAAATCCACAAGCTCACATTTTGTGCATTGAAAAAGGAATTCCTTGTAATTCCAAAACAGGTGTCTGCACTGTGCTTTCAACGTTGTTTTATTTCCTTTTACTTTTTAAGCAAAAGTATTTTTATATTTCTTATAACTAATTTTTGTTTGTAGCAAAAATCCATTTTTAATATAAAAATTCCAATACTTACCTTTTTTTGCACATTTTTTTAATAAATAAGTTTTATTAACTTTGGGGACATTAAAATAAAGATTTATTCCATTGCATTGATTGCAGAATATTATATATGCTTGCACTTTTTTATAAATTTTAATAACTGTCTTGGACAATATTCAATTTTTTGCAACTACTCGGTATTGGCCGAGTATCTGATCAAAATTTGGCCGAGTACCAAGTAGTTACTGAGTACCTACTCGGTACGTCTCTGTTAATCATAGTAATATTGTTCATTTATTATTAAAAGTAACTAAAAAGTTATGTTCTATATTTTATGATGTATTAATACATCATTAAAATATAACAAAGTAATATAATACTCTTTTTTACTTGTATTTAAATAACTTGTATATTCATAAAATTATTAATAGTCTAACGTAACAATTTTAACTCATATTAAAAGTGCCTAATTAAATATTAAACATTGCTCAGAAAAAAATTAAACGCCTTACGAACATGCACCGACTAATTTATATCATTTATTACTGAATCATATAACTGTAAAAGTAGCTAACAGAGGAAAAATGAGCAAATCAGCTAATGGGCAATTCCACGAAAAGTGAAACCAGTACGTCTAAATTTCATATTGCAGTTATTTTGCTATATTATACATCATTGTAAAGCTTGAAATGTGTATTTTCAGCATATTGCATTGCTTTTCAAATAAAAATTAAATAAATTTTTCTTTCCTAGTTGGAAGTATGATAGTCGGGTCTTCAAAACAATTTAAAAAAAACCCATTTTCAAATGCTTATTTCCAATAGCAAAATAAAAATAAACAAAATTAATTGCAGTACAGCTTAAACTATTAACATAATACCATAATAACATGCATTTATTTTTTTATTTTTACAAAATAAATTAGGCAATTTAAATTTTAAAAAATGAAGTTCAATATTACGTCCGTAACACATGTATATTTCCAATTAAAAAGAAAAAATTTACAGGATGGGCAATGAAAATATAGGGTATGGCATGCAATAAATATGATACAACAAAACTTCTGATACTGTGATTTTCAAAATTTTATAAATATTAGTGGATATTTAATTTCATTTTTTAAAATTATTGAAATACACATCATTGCCTCAGAGCAACATTAAGACATCTAATCCTAGGAATAACACTTAGATATCCTACTGTCACACACAGAGGGATCTATGTAGTTTTGCCAGTTGAAGTTAAGATTGTATAATGCAGTCTAGTTAAATTTAGAGCAACACAGTTAAAAAATTTAAAAATTAATTTGTAAAAATGAAATCAACTGATTTTAATCAATGATTTTGCTGCAAAAGCACTCTATTCTTATCACTTGATTTAAATCATGATTTTAATCCTAATTTAAATCAACAAACCCTGATATGCAAGTCATATTACAGATTGGCAAATTTTCAATGTAAATACTGGAAAATGTAAATAAAATGTCAGTTTGAGTTGTAGATTCTTTATGTGTTTTTATTTCTGCTTGGCACATCTCAAGTACAATTTTGTAATCCACTATGTGTATCCAGTTCATTCACAGAGAAATCAGGGGTGCCTATCCCCCTCCCCCAGAGCAAGTGTGTACCCCCCTCCCCAAATACTACACAGAGTCACACACACAAAAAAAAGAGAAACCCCCCCCTTTAAAAATTTTAATGACCCAGTCTGTGCCATGGTCCTAAATGGGAAATATATGAATGATACAGTAAAACCTCGCTACAACGCTATCCGGTACAACGATAAATCCCTCTACAATGATAATATTTCGTGGTCCCGGTGAACTCGCATAGGAATTAATGCTATCCTCCTCTCAATATTGCGATATTCTCTACAGCAATAAACCCCTGTAAAGCGATGTTTTTTTAAATTTTCAACCCCTCTTTATTACGATAATTTGGTTTTCAAGTACAGTAAAACCCTAAAAGTAACCCCTCCAATTTTCAAAAAAAAAAAAAATTGAAACTTTATTTTTAAAAAAAAATGGTTAGCTTTTAAGTTTTTCTTTTTTTTTCTTTTTTGGGGAAAAAAACATGCACACGGAGAGGGGAAACAAAACATCTAAAAATGCTTGCCGAGGTAAAAAAACAGAAAATGTTCTTTTTTTTTTTTTTTTTTTGAGTGAGTGAGTGGCAAATGAAGATGATCCGAAAAGGTGTAGCATTTCCATCTGATTGCGTCATCACTGTCACATGATCGTCGAAAACGAAAGATTTGATTTTATTCACTGGTGTATTTTTCCCTAAGATGGTAGGGAGAAAGCAAATTTCATTTCAAGATAAACTCAACGTCATCAGCGATATTGATGATGGAATGAAGCAGGTTGATGCAGCTAAGAAATATGGATTATCTCAATCTACAGTTGCAACGTTCCTCAAGAAGAGGAAACATATTGAAGATGCTGTGAGATCAAATTCAGTTAATCCCAAGCGAAAACGACTAAAAGTCGCGACGAATGAAAACATTGATGCTGCCGTCCTGAAGTGGTTTCAAGAGATGAGGGCAACAAATATCCCAATAAATGGACCCTTGTTATGTGCACAAGCACGGAAATATGCAGCAATGCTAGGGAACGAAACTTTTAAAGCTAGCAATGGTTGGCTAATGCGTTTTCGGGATCGCCACGGAAACATTTTCCAGGAAATTCATGGAGAGAAAAAATCTGCTCCGATGAATGAGGCAAATGCCTGGAGACAAGAGAAGATGAAAGATATTCTTCAAAAGTATGCACCAGAAGACATTTATAACGCTGATGAAGCTGGGGCTGTTTTCTCAACTCCTCCCTGATAGAACATTGAAGCGTTTAAGGGTGAAAAGTGTCACTGCGGGAAGAAATCAAAAACAAAGATGACTGTTGTTCTGTGTGCCAATAGTACAGGAACACATAAAATTCAACCTCTTGTTTAATCGGCAAATCTTTGAAGCCCAAGGTGCTTCAAGAATGTGAGAAGTCTTCCTGTGGAATATAAAGCAAATAAAAAGGCTTGGATGACGTCTAAATTTTTTTCTGAATGGTTGCTGAAGTTAGATAAGGAAATGAAGAAGAGGAAGAAAAAAAATTGCATTGTTGATTGATAATTGCTCCGCTCACACCTCAATTCCAAAACTACAATAATGCGTTTGAAATTGTTTTTTTTCCCGGCCAACTGCACTTCCATATTGCAGCCACTCGACATGGGCATAATTAAATGTTTTAAAGGATACTATAGGGAAACGTTTGGTAGAATCGATACTTCTGGGGATTGAAAATAACGTGGAAGACCCTTTTAAAGCTGTAAATGTGAGGGACGCATGTGACTTTATTGCTGGAAGTTGGTGGGCATTAACAGAGAGAACCATTCTGAATTGTTAGAAAAAGGCCGGTTTTAGATGTCTTAGAAGATCTAATTGTGATGAAAATTCCTCAGACTGTGATATTTTATATGATCAGGAAATAGTTTTGAATCTCCCAATATCTGTGTCCCAACTCGAGGAAAAAAACGGGCAAAAAATATGGGGTGAACGTAGAGGATTATTTGACAGCGGATGACGATCTTACTGTTTTCGCAGGAGTTACTGATGAAGAAATTCTCTCTGAAAATTACTGGTGAGATGGAACATAGTGGAGAAGAAGACGACGAGGAGGAAGAAGATGATGATGATGATGATAATACGAGTCAATCACAATCCTTATTGTCGACCCAGGAAGCACTTCAATCAGTCAATCTCTGCGGACATTTTTTTCAAGTCTTCCATCCACAAACGAGGATCATTTTCGTGCTTTGGACTCAATGTATACCTTGTTGGTTGAGTTAACAGTCAAAAAAGCGGCCAAACAAACAAAAATATTGGATTTTTTTCAATAAAAACGGATTTTGAGGTATGTTTACGAGCTTATTTTCGGAATTTATTTCAACTGATAGTAATATTTAATCATAATTAACACCTTGCCAATAAATGTATTACAAATATACTATATATAAAAGCATTTACACCTAGGTAATGCATATACTATAACATTTAAATAAAAAAACCTTATCAAAATATTATTAAAATATATAGGCCCTCGATATAACAATATATCCCTCTACAACAATATATTTCTTTGGTCCCCAAAATATCGTTATAGCGAGGTTTTACTGTATTAGTTTATATTACATTAAAAATATTATGTGTGTACTGGACTTATGTTGAACATAGAAATGCAAATAAAAAACTAAAATGTTTTTTTAGGATTACAATGTTAGTTATGGTGCAGTTTATTGTTATAAACTAATTGTATCAACTTAATAAATTTACCGAACTCTGTCATAGTCCATTTAATTGCATCTCTGTCACTGTCTGATCGAAGTATTTAAAATCGATTGAAAAAATTCAGGACATGCAATACTAAAAAGCAGAAAAAAAATTAATGAAATAAAAAAAAAATTAATATACCATTGTTTTAAAAGGAACTAAAAAGTAAGAAAATTTCTCTAAGCTTCATGCAGATTCCCCAGCAAGACCCATAAAGTTTCAGAATTTCTTATAGATTGTCAGTAAAAGTTGTGATTGTGAGTTTTTAATCCATTAAAATACTTGTAAGCTTTCAAAGGAAAAAACATGATGGGGTGCAAACCGGGGCAGATTAAGGCATGGGGCACACAGGGCACCAACATTTGGGGGGCACAAATTCAAAGGGAAAACTTTTGTTTTGACTCATTGCATATTGCACTTATGCTTTTTTTTTGAAGTTATATCATTAGACAATTTTAAAATTTGCGGCTTACAGCAACGGGCAAAGCTTGAAAACATCTTATATTATAATGGATATATTATTGTATGATCACTTCCACTTTTATAATGTATTATAATATTATATTGTAACAAAAGGTACCGCCAAATTTAGTACGTTGCTGTGTGAATGCAAAGTATCAAAATATCTTCGCTATAGAATAAGCGGACGGAGGGGGGGGGGGGCACCAAATAAATTTTGTTTCAAGATACAAATAAATTTTGTGCCCAGTTTCTTCAAAAATCATAGTTTGGGACCCTTGGTATAAATGCACATACCACATAACTATAAGAGTAAAGGATAACTACCAATAAATACACTTACACCTCAGTTTATACTCTTTTGCAGTGTGATAAAATTGTTAAATTATAAATGCATCAATCATCAGTTGGGTATACCTCCACATCTTTCTTTGTAAATTACAAGTATTTTGATTGTTATTAAAAACTCACAACCAAATTTTCCAGACTATCTGTAAGAAATTCTGAAGATTTATGGGGCTTTAAATTTGTATGAAGCTTAACGAAGTTATTCCATTACATTTTTAAAACATGGCATATTAAAACTTTTAAGTCGGATTTTTCTTCTTACACTGAACCAAGAACAAGTAGCTGAACCAAATAATTAAAAACTGAATGAATATAACAGAATGACGTTAGATTGCTTGAATTAAATCCATAAAAACATTCTAGCTAACAAAATAATTAAATTTTGCAGATTGGATGCTAGTTTGACACATTTGAAATTCGTCACACCCACTCGGCATGCGTGCGCGAAAGCACCGTTCGAGGTTTGGAAAATACCTTCGAGTACTCGGTTTAATTTAAAAAAATAAATAAAATTATGAAAAATATTGTGTACTAATTCATGACTATTTTGGCACTGATCAGTAACAAACCGAGATTTACATGCAAAGACGGGGGAATCTCTTATTATTTCACAATGCTTTACTTTAAAATTAGTTTGTTGACAAACGAATTTTTGTTTGGCATTTTAAAATTTCTTGCTAGAATAGTCCAGTTCTAGTGAAACGTATTTGCCGGCTTTCAAACAAAAATAAATGTTAAACAACATCTCGAAGCAATTAAAACAATGTTTTGTTGAAATAAAAACAGCGAATCCATTGTACGATGTCAAATATTTCAAAACACTCGATATGCATCGACTTCGGTAAGAGTTTAAAGGCATATTTTCCTCTTAGATGCCATTTGCAAGTTACGAAATTACTTAATCAAGTGAGGCGAAGGATTCATTAGCATACCAAAGCATTTCACAATAATAATAATCGAAATGCGCTAATTGGGGTCAATCCGTTCGACTTACCTGTTCATCAGCTTCGTTGGCAGGTGGCTTGCGACCAAAAATCATCGAATTACGAATTGTAAAATCGGGGTGATAGTACGATCCAAGGGAATGTTAGGCATGCGGAGACACAATGTAAAATACTTCAGTCAATTTTAAAGGACACACTTTCACACTATTCACAAAAGCTCAAGGTATTATTTCGGTTCACATAATTTTCTTTCCACATTCGAAACTTTTGCCGCAGTATCTTGGCATTTCGGCACAACACTAAGTCCAGTATATAAGAGCACATAAAATAATACAAGTTACGAATTCGGAGGCATGAAGTGAACTAATTACATTGAAATGCATAGATCCACACGTCGCACCATACAAGCTCAAAAAAAAGTATGAAAGCTACACGCGGTTTAGGTCTGCTAGATGCGTGGGAGCGGTGCGCAGTACATCAATTCGAGAATGGCGCCAATAGCAGACGATGTTTCGCCAAGGGAATAAATTTCCTCAGATATTACGAGTATTTATTCTCTTCAGGAGGAGGGGGGGGGCAGTGGTGGCGCTAGAAAAATCCCCGACAGGGTGGCAAACTTGCCCGACAGGGGGGCATAGCCAAATTTTACTTTGCAAGATTCCCCCCCTCCCCAGAGCCTGATTCATCCTGACATTGGACATGGGGCACATTTCTATTTCAGGAAATTCATTTTGTGCCTCCCCCCCCCATTCCAGCTTTTTTTTTTATATATTGAAGCAATAAAATATTTCTTTCGATACTTTCATTTTTACACAACCGTACTAAATTTGGTGTGGTACCTCATATCACAATATAATATATACATTTAAAAAGTAGAAGATATGTAGTAGTATACGATAAATATATAAATGTGGTTAAACTTTGCAATAAACCGTAAATACCAAAATGATCTATCATATAACTTTTAATAGTAAATACAGACTAAATGTGGAGTGGTTTTCTGATTTGCAAAGAGATCACACTTTTAAGGCGAATTTTTAACAACAAATAGATTTTTTCCTTGTTTTGGCATTTGCAAAACTATCAATGATATCATTGTACTCTAGATTCTGAGTGAAATCATTATTTATTTTTAATTAACATGATAAATTAAGGGTATTTTGGGCCCCCCTGAAATCTAAGAGGAAGAGCCTGTGCCCCACATGCCCCTGCGGTAATCAGGCTCTGCCCCCCTCCAATTCAAGTGATAAATAAACTAATCATTTTTTGCTTCTAAGAACACGAATTCCCTATAAAAATTAAAAGCAAAAAATAAAAAATTTAAAATAGATAAAATGAAATATGTAGGGAAAAAAATCAAATTTAAAATGAAAAACATGAAACTAGGCTTTTGTGAGCAGGGTCATCGCGAGATCAATAAACTAGAACTGTCTGAGAATTAAATATTGACGAAAAGTCTGAGTGTGATGTAAAATCATTATAAATGTGCGCCCAACAGAATTTTATGCAGAGAAAGAAACTTAACAACAGGAATTTAGTTGTGCTTGTAGAAATTAGGGGGGTCCGGGGGTTCTCCCCCGGAAATTTTTCGAAATTGTAGCTCTGAAAACGCAATTTTAGATGATCTTCGGTAATTTCATGGAGAGAAGGATTTGGGTGCTCACCCCCAAAGAATTTTAAGAAATTGAAGTCCAATAAACGAACTTTTAGTCGATCTGTAATGGTATTTTATAGGGAGTGAGAGTCGAGGTGCACCCCCGAAAAAGTTTTTAAAATTGAAGTATTGAAAACGCAATTGTAGGTCATGTTTGGTAACGTAGGGTGATGGGGTTAGTGACCGATTAAGATACTGAGGGTCCCCCCCCCCCCCTCCGTAATCAAACCTTATAAACACACAAATTTACGGAGGGAAACTCCCAGGGCTCAAGGTTATAGCAGTGCTCATCCACTAGCTCAAAATATTTATTGGGGAGCAGAGAAACCCCACATCTTAAGTAAACAAAAAAAAAAAAAAAAGAGCAACTAATATTAAGTTAAAAAATTCAAAAGAAACTTGAGCCCGATGCCTAGCTTTATATTAAGATGAACCTCGCGAGTCAGAACACGTATAAAATTAAAATTTATTTTATATTTTCTTTCATTATATTATTTTTCCGGGATAACTTGGGAAAGCATGGAAAAGGGAAGACGATTACAACTACTAAGTTTTGCTAGCGCAAAGCAGAATCAAGAGAAAAAATTGAAAATCTTTTGAAGAGCCTAGTTTGCTAAAACCCATTACAAGTATTTTATTTGATAACAAATAGAAACTGGAAACGAGTAAAAATTTTGCGCTAAAAAAAATTAGAAAAGGTGCAAATTTTTACGATTTTTAATTAATTTGTATGGTAATAAAAGGTCTACATCGATTAGGCCTAGCTGGTGGTGGATGGAGCTGACGGGCAACCGGGCTAATCAGATAAATAATCATGATAGTTTCATAGGGGCTGCACACGTATTTCATTCCTAGATTTTTACAAATATCATCGTACAAATCACAGCTATTTGGAGGAAAATGTGTGGGCCGCCGAAGCATGTTTGTTTGAAATAGAAAATAAAAGTTAAAATGTAGTGAGCGAGATTTAAATTATTGAAATGAATAGTCACACCAGCAGTTCTAAGCAAGAAAAATGACAGACTCCGACTTCGGGAATTTTAGAGCTTTCGACTCTGATTCCACAAGAACTGGCAGGGGATTTTAAGGGAAAATGATCGACTCCGACTGCTGAATTTTTAAACCTTCGACTCCTGACTCCAACTTCTTTACCTCAAAATCAGTCCGACTTCAACTCCTCACCTGTTGGTTCTAAGTTTTTGAATGTACTAAACGAAAGTAATGTGTGTGTTTTGTGTAATCCAAAAAAAAAAAAAACGAAACTTGATAATATGATCGGCACTATGCTATACTCGGTAACAAACGAAGGTGAAAAATCGCGAATCTCGTTTTTCTAATTCAATGGTTTGCCGTAGTACTCAAAAAGGGCTATTACTACTGTACACTCCCGATTATCCGCGGAATTGAGTGGCTCAGGTACCGCGGATAACGAAAATCGTGGACAATCCGAAAAAGGTTTAAAACCAAAGGTAAAGAAGACAGAAATTATCTTTTGATTGTATTGTAAATAAAACGTGAAACGTTTAAAAGAGATGCGCCATTAAAAAATATGTGTATTTCAAGTTCTACAGAACTAAAATAAACTAAAATTTAAATCAGGAACTTTCCGTCAACCTAAAACATTCAACAGCCCAGAAGTGAAAACAGTGTGTGACCACAACAAAAAAGACCCCATCAGAGAATTCCCAGAAGACCTGTAGGCGTTTTCCGAACCTTTCTCAATCGGAACAGATGATAAAGATAATGTCTTACGCTCTTTTAAACTAGGGGTCTTCAGTAAACACATGTGTTTTACCGAAATCAGCTGAACGCTTTCCCTTGAGGCACGTGTCAAAGAGAAGTTGATGACAATGCATACCCACTTTCACGTTTTTTGAGAAGGAGCACTTGTCGTGGGAAAGGGAAAAAAAATCTGGGACGAATTGATTTCAGATCCGCGTTTTTGAAGAACAAAATTTTTCAACTGTTTATTTTTTCTTTTTCCGAGACTTTCGCAGATAATCCACTCGTGGATAATCGAGAGTTTACTGTACTTCAAACAATAAGATTTACACTTAATGTTATTTATAAAAATCAAAAAATTGAAAATAACTAAAGCGTCTGGTGGACAAAAATATTGTTTCGGCTCTCCTGAAAAGAGCCAATTTTCACATTCGGTAGTTCAGCATAGTGCCGACGATATTACGTCATAAACAAACTTATTAAGTATCAAAGTGATTAACATTAATTGCACCAGTTTCTTTTGTGTAAGGTTTTTCTCTTTTTTTTAAAATTAACTATATACCTAACTTTTTTCAAATTTTTTGAAGCATTCATAATTCGAAAATGCATAACCATTAGTTTCAAACTTTTTATTGAACATGCCAGTTGAAATAGGTCATAATTTCAAATTTCAAGTTTTAATTCTCTTTCCAGACTAAAGGGGGGAAATGTAAATTCAAAGTCTAACCCCAAAATTTATCTCCATAGATCATTTTTGCAGATCTACGGAGTCGGAGGGAAAATGGCCGACTCCAACTCAGGGCCGGATTTAGACTTAACGGGGTCCTAAGCCATTTTAGGTGTGGGGCCCCTTTTGCAGTTTTAACAACGTTTCTCTCGGTGGTGTAAGAGAGGCACTTTTTTTTTATAATTTTTTTTTTCCTTGACTATGTCGGTCTATTTCATCTGATACATACAGCAATACTTTAATTTTTGATGATCGTGTTTTAATGTGTTTTCCCTGATGTCCTGTGTTGGATTGACCTTAAGAGGGGAAATGTTATCAAGAAAGTCACACATGACTCCCCTTTAAGTGGAGTACAAAATATTCCCAATTGTAGGGGGCCCGGGGATTTCTTCCCCGGAGGAAATTTTGAAAAATAGATATAAGGCTTCAAAATGCAGAATTTTATAAGATGTAGTTGCAACTACAAAAATATCAGGACAGAAATAGGCAAACAAAACTTTTTTTAAGTTATAAACTCTTTCAAAAATTAAGATAATACACAGTAAAAATTGTTTTTGATTCGAAAAACCAATGACAGCAGTCGACAGAGAGAAACAGCGCGGGAAACGAAAAGACACCGCATTGCTTCATGCTCACATTGGCTTTCGATACAATTAGTTTTTAATCACCCCTCTAACTCACCGACAAACAATTCAACTCCGACTCCTTTACCTTAAAATCAGTTCGACTCCAACTCTCACTCCGACCCCGCAATCACTGGCAGTGTTACAGGCATTGAGGGAAAATGACTCCGACTCTTGGAATTTTTAACCTACAAATGCCGACTCAGACTCCTTGTCTCCAAAATCTGTCCGACTCCGACTGCGCAGCGCTGCTTTTTTTACACTATTTTAGTACTTGAAAAAAAGCATATTAAAAAAAAAGAATATAGCTTGCAAAAAAAAAAAAAAAAAAAAAATTAAACAAGATTGAGTCTGGTATCAGTCTGTAAGTTGGTTGGTTTGATCGATCTCGAAGGAGCAATGTTGACTTTTGAATTGGACTTGGTCCGATCAAATGATTACAGCGGTCTGGGCTAAGCGCAGCTTTTACTTTAAGTTAGAAACATGAGTTTCGACTACATGATAACATCTGGAAAAAAAAATGGAAGCAAAATGTATGTTTTCAATTGCTTTTAACACATGATTTATTTATTTATTTAATTTTGCCTTTTCCAAAAGGTTCGCCCCTCCCCCTCCCCCAAACATTTTTCTCAAAAAGAACCCAAACCCGATGCATTATCAAACCGACGTTTAATAATCTAATGATTGTTTAGTTGTGCCAAGCCTGAATGTTTAGTAAATCATTCTCCATTCCCAACAAAACTATTATGCAGCCTACAAACAAGATCAATATAAGTTTTTGAGAAAAATGTATTTAAAATGTTAAACATCTATTTGCTTTTATTATATTAGTCCAAAGAATTTTTTTCCTGCATTTAGCATTTGAAGACAAGACATCATTGCACTAAAAAATTAAAACATTAAATCTACTTTAGTACACTTCCTTGTATGAGGTAAAAAAATCGTTTACTCATCGATATGTTTTGTTGCAGAACAATCAACAATAATCAGAAAAGTTGTAAATAACTATAGTAATAACTTACTTGTAACTTCTGAGTGAAAATAAAGTACTTTAAAACGCATCAATAAGTGTGGTCTGCGTCTGCACACTTGACGTGCTGATGAAGAGCTGTTTAGAATGTAATAGGAAAGCAAAAATCTCCGAAGCATGTTTTTTCTCCCCCGATGACAACCCCCCACCCCATCCCCTCTCGTCTCGTCCTGGCTATTGTCATTCAGTTCGTATTTCTCTTGTAACCCGATGGCCCGATGACGACGCCTTAGGTCTGACCGGTAATCACCACTGCATTCTGCAGGGACGGGGATGGTGGGGATGGTACTCTTTTAGTCTAAGTGGACACCCTGAGGTCAAAACCAGCTCATCGACACCCTGCATCGACAAACAGAAATTTCAAGGATCAAAACACACCATTTCCCCCGAAGTAATAGCTATATTTTGTCACCATCTGGACGACGTTATACGGACTCGGGCTAAACTTGCCGCCTCAAAGGGGATTGATTTTTGTTTCCTTTTATATATATATATATATATATATATATATATATATATATATATATATATAAGATACTTCTACTTTTTTCTACTATTTTTTTTTTTCTAGTTCATATATGAGAAAATTTTATCATTTACGATAAACGCCAAAGCAAACAGATTCCCCGACGAAATACTAAATTTTCCCCGACGGGGGGGCAAGACGCTTCCGACGAGGGGGCAATTGCCCCCCCTGCCCCTCCCTTGGAGCCACGTCTGGGGGGGGGGGATAAATGGGAAAACGACAGTGAAACTTGTTCTTGTATGCGAAAGTAATCCTTTCAATTTTTTTTTTTAATCACTGAAATAAAAGAAAAAAAAATAATTTGAATTTTGACATCTTGAATTCAAATTATGTTTTTCGCAATCACGAGTGGGTGTATGTAGGCGTGTGTGTTTGTGTGTACGGGTTCTGTGTATGTGTGTGTATGAATGTGTGTGTGGGGGGTATGTGTATGTGTGTGTAGGCATATGTGTTTATGTCTGTGTGCATGCATCAATGTGTGGGTAGTTGTGTATGCGTGTGTGTAAGTGTTTGTATGTGTGTATGTGTGTGTATGTGTTTGTGTGTGTATGTGTTTGTGTGTGTGTGTGTGTGTGTAGTTGAGTATGTATGCGCGTGTGTGTAGGATATGGATGCAACCTGGAGACGGCTTTCGCTATAGGAGCAGCATCGTGAGGAGCCAGCCGGTCCACGGTGATGGTGCGGAGGGTGGCGGTGGGAAAAATCAGCGTAACGCCAAAAAACAGTCAAATGAGAACAATAAGCAATCGTGATTGCTCAAAAAAAATGAATGACGAATTTTCTTTATTTTTTATTAACGAGAGTTTCGGGAAATGATTCAGATTGTACATTTATTTTCTTCTGTAAAATTTTAGAGGAAATTAACCGTGCCCCCCTCCCCCTCTCCTCCATCCTGCCACCAGAAAAAATAAATAAAAAAAGCAAACAGACCAAGCTGGAAAAAAATATCAAAATGTCCTTTATATATTAAAATGCGAATGTCCTGCTTTTGAAATATTGTTTCAAACTAACACTTTCAAAATTTTTATTTTCGTAGTTAAAACGATGGTCTTTGTCAGTACATACTGAAATTTTTATCATTTATCCCCTTTGTATAAATATTTTTTTAATTAATCATTTTTATCATGATAACACAGTGGCGCCACAGTGTACATCGCACGCCCGAAACAAAGGCAAGAGGTATGGGGTGCACGCTCTGAAAAAATGACACCCTGTAAAAATTATTTTTTGAGCAATCACGAATTGCTAATTGTTTTCATTTGACCGTCCTTGATGTTTGGTTCCTTTTTCAACCCTCACCATCCTCTGCAGGCGCGGTTCCCCCGGTCCTGAGCAATCCGCTTTTCCTGGTCGGTGGTGTCCATGTCCTACACATACGCAAGCTCATACACATACACAACTGTACACACGTGACCGCCCAAGAGGAGGGGCAGGCTTGAAGGGGCAGGAGTTGTTTCTAGAAACAAGTGAGTAGGGTATAGTAACCAATGAGTAGGGTCCTGTCGCAACTCGTGATTGCGAAAAACATAATTTAAATTGAAAATTTCAGAATTCACACAAATTAATTTTCTTTCCTTCTTTTTCCCCTATTTCAATGTAATTTTCAAACAAACTTGACGATTATAAATATCAAAAAACTCTTCACCGCAGTCTTTTGGTTCTTATTATAGCTTATAATTTTTTGCCATAAATTAAGATAAGGTACACTTATAAATCTTATGTGTGGGGGGGGGGGGCGCACTTATAAATCTTGCGAGGAGGCGCACTATGTACGCTACTGCACACTTATAAATCTTATGGAGGGTGGCAGGGGCATGCTTAGAATTTTAGCGGCCCTGTGCGAAATTTGTTTTAATAGTCGATAAATAATCATTTTATTATTTATTTATTCTCTTTCAAAACATGATGATGATGATGGTGATTACTTATTCTTCCGCAGGCTAGACAGGTTCATGAGCCCAAGAGTCCCCTTTCCAGTCCCGCACAATTCAAAAGATGGTCTGGAGATGCCTACACCAATCTGCATTTATAGTACAGGTCTCAAAAACTTTCTCACCTAAATGAAAAGATAGGCACTTGATGTGCCCACTTGCAAGCAGTGGCGGATCTAGCCGATCATTTTGGGAGGGGCCATCCAAAATTTTTCCCAAACATTGAGAGTTTGAACAAACTCTCGAGAAACTTCATTAAAATGAATGATTCTAAAGGGAGAGTGAGGATGTGTGTGTGCTTGGAATCCCCCCCCCCCTTCCTAGAAATATTTTACCTTAGTGGCTCTAAAAATCTAATTTTAAGCTATTTTTGCACGTATTAGAGAAAGCGATGGAAGATTCGTGAGCTCTCCCTCCGAAAAATTTCGAAATTAAAGCCATAAATACGCAAATTAGGCTCTTTTTGGTCTCGTGAGCAATAGGTGATTCTTAGGACAACAGTATTTAGAGAACGCCAAGGAGAACGCCCAAAGTTGGAATCAAGATATGTGATATGATGTAAACGAAGGAGCAAAATTTTGGGAATAATAGTTCTTTTTCTAGGAGAGAGATATAATAATCTCTCCCACTTAAGGCCGAAATTTTTTTTAATGTAAAAAGCATGAATTAAATTTTGTTATTTTTTCATAATATCTTCGGTTTTATTTTTCTTTAAAAAAAAGTTCTACAATCACAAGGCTTTGGGAGGGGCCATGGCCCCCTTCTAGATCCGCCCCTGCTTGCAAGCCTACTGATTGTTGTTTGGACACTCTCAAAACATGACCCGCTGTAGTGTGTCACCCAGCTGTATAAGTTAATTCGAGATTTTTAAAAGTAATTACATAATTAGTGTGAAAAAATATGAAACAAAATGTGGTTACAAAGAATTTTTTTGGAATCCGAAAGAATTGATGAAATAAAGAATGGTATTCAAATTGCGTTGTTTTCATCCGGGGGGGGGGGTATGAAATACGAAATTGAAATCGGAAAAAGAATGAAACATTTTGACCTTTTTCTGCATTTAAAAATATTTTTACTACTAGCAAATACAGAGTAATTCCATGTCAAGTGACCTATGCAAATTTTCAGCTTCCTAGATCCAAATCCGAAGGATCTAGGATCTCCGGAAAATGTGATCCAAAATGGCGGATTAGCTTTTTGTGCCAAACTGCCAAGTTTAGACAAAGTTTACAGAAAATTTTATCACACTGGGAGTCTGAAATTTTTGGCGCTTAAAGTGCAATGAGCTGTTAATATACATTCAAGTATTGTTGGAAATTTCAGCTCATTAGATTTTTTTATAGCACGCGTGTAAACTCGTGAAAAAGCGCGGCAGGGAAATTTTTTCCTGGATTTTAAGTTGTCATTAAATCTGAATAAAAATAATTCAAACGCTCGTACTTCGTGAATAAATTGTAAAAAATACTTGTTTTTAATGGGTTACAGATTCAGAACTCAAATATTTATTTTCTAAAAGATTTGTCATCCAAAGTGGCTATCAAAACCATTCAAGTGAGAAATAGCTTATTTTCAAAGCGCTGTAGCTTAATTTTGTCACTTCCCATCTTCTTTTCGTTAATAATCCCTCTAATGCTGACTTTTTTTTGTCCGCAATAGAGGGGTGTCCGTAGGACAGGGGTTTAATAATGATATTTGCCTTCGAATCTGGGGAATTAAAAATTGTCCGCATAAGAGGTGTGTCCGCATTGGAGGGGTGTCCGCATTGGAGGGGTGTCCGTGAGGAGTGGTTCCACTGTACCATAAGAAGGAACAGATTTTTTCCTTCCAAAGTAAGTTTTTCCTTCGATGGTGTTCTTTCGAATTAGGGTAGAAAAATGAGTTTTAAATTCTATCTGTCGTAACGAATTGCCAAGTTTAAGTTCTAGTCCGGTCAATTTAGACAATTGAAATAACAAAAATTCCGGGAAAGCTAAATTTTTGTAGGGACCTTGGGCTTACGATTTTAAATAAGGTGCCAAAAGTCCCCATCGATCCCATGTGCGCTTAAAAAGTTATTCGGGATCAAAGGTCAAAATTTTAGGTTTTTTGGATTTTTCTCAAAAACGGTAAGTTTTATCGAAAAGTACCGCAGACCAAAGTTGTAGATCTCAAAATTCTCTATAAAAATGGTCCTTATCATTTTTTTTCCCAAGACCAAACCTTCCCAAATATTGCGTACTCTCAAAAGACAGCCAGCCATTTACAGAATCCCCTCTACTCGCGTGGCCTTGAATAACATCTGGCTATTCTAGTCCGTGTGGCATCGTTCACGTACCCAGAGGTGCCCAACTCACTAAGAGCAAAGGCGCACCCCCCTCATTTTCGCGGAAATCCCCCCCAAAAGCATGCCTCCCCCCAAATAAAAAATATTCCTCAAAACAGTCCCCCTAAAAATTTTCGATGGCGCAGTCTGGGCCATGACCCCTCCTAGGAGGTTGAGGGCACCCCTAACGTACCTGCTTCTTTTAGAGTTAAACGTGCAGTTCGAGTGAATAAATGTATTTATCACAAGCGTCTACTGTTGTTTGTGCTGATTAATATTTAAGAAAAATGTAACAATTTCGCTTTATTTGCAATAAACTTTTCACTGAAGGTGAAACTGTTGTGCTGGGCAGTTATGGAATGCCAACTTCAATCGATGCAAGTCTCGGGAAAAGTTATAAGAATGCTGATTATTTAAGAAGTCAAAAGTCCGTTACAATTCGCGTGGATTGCAAAAAATCATACACCCGGAAAAAATTAATCTCTGCAGCAACGTGAGGATAAAGAGGCCAGTACTTCAAAAGTAAGTCCTCCTCGTACTGTAGCGAATTTGAATCCAGCTTTTGTTTTTAAAAACACTGCTTATTTTGTGGCTGTAAAGCGGATGAGGAGGCTGAGAAGAAGAAAACGCAGAATAATGAAAGAAAAATTGATAAAGCAGCGACTAAATCATACTCAAAATTAAAACGTGCAAAAGCAGCTTTTGACACACCTCAGAACGATCTTTAGCTAATTTTAAAAGTGATTCTTTGAATGTAAGTGTGGAAACTTTAAATTTTTCTGCGATAATTCTGCGTTTTGTTCTTCTCAGCCTCTTCATCCGCTTCCTCGCCACAAAATAAGCAGTGTTTTTTACAACAAAAGCTGGATTCAGATTCACTTAATCCCGCTCTTGTTCGAGGTGGACTTACTTTTGAAGTACTGACCATGCTCATTAGGGTGGATTGAAAAAAATCAAAATCTGATAAACGCTAAGTAATAGCCCGGAAAAGTTGCCTTTTGTAGAGATATTTGGTTCAAAAAAAGGATTTCGACCGCAAAAAATATCTTGAGGTGTCGCTCGCGCCTCGAAGTTGACAATAAATGCATAAAAACTGGAAAAAGTTATAATAATTTCATCAAATATCAAAATTTGAGAAATTTAATGTTATCGCTTTTAAGAGCAGGCTTTTTGTGTAGATTACACATTGCATAAGATCATTTTAATAATAAACTGTATTTTAAAGTTCCACACATGCGTTGAGTCTTGAATTTGACCAATACAGTCAGACTTGAATAACATCGTGTTGCTCCGTACTTAGAGAAAAAAAAAAATTAGAAGTTATGATTTGTAAAAGTTTGTTTTCATATTAATTAATTCTTACATAGATACGAAAAAAAAATAAGTAATAAAAGCATTTCTTATCTAGTAAAAAAATGTTTAATTCTCCACTTAGCAGATAACTTTGGCTCAAAATGTCAATTTTAGCTATGATAGAGAACAAAAGTTAAGTATAAAAATTTTAAAATAATGTGGCTTGCAACAGCCCACATCAGTCACCCTTTGAAACAAAAGACGTTGCTAAAGAAATTTTAATGGATTTTGAGCCCTCAAACTGTAACCACATTGATTACAATAAAACATAAGTTTCGCATGCGAGTTGAACTATTTTACTTCGCATAATTTTCAATCTTGATTGAAATTGTGGCTTGATGGTATTGTGGCTTAATATTTCTATATTCTAATCTGACTCGAATAAATCCATCCCTTTTGGTTAGGCAGCAAACTGTACCTGATATTTATTTTTCTTATATTACCTATCGTCTCACTGCATTAGTATGACACGTGAGGTTTTGAGTACCTGACACTTCTTTTTCTTATTTTACCTATCGTCTCGCTGCTTTAGTATGACGTGAAGTTTTGAAAACCATACTACTCAGTAGGTACGCCACCAAGCAATTTCTTTCAAAGTTTTATCGGAAGTCCACTTTTTGAAAGAGGGAGCTGCCGAGTTTTACCAGTTCTGCTTATCGATGAGCTCATAGCAGTCTCTCTGCTTCAAAATTGAAATCTGGAATTATACATGTTCATTGTCCATCTTCGAACTGATCGTCGTAATCCGTCTTGAAACAAGTTCTCTGATGATGGTCATCCGCAATGCCTAGTGTTATATTTCTTAGATTCTAAAAGTAACCAGTTTGCAGAACAAGAGCTGATGTTCTAAACATAGTACGATGGCAAATTTAAAAAATTCGATTGCATAGCGAAAATTTACAATTTCAGATTTCAACTTGAGTTCTTTGATAAGCAGAAGTGGGAAAACTCGGATCATCTTCTTAAAAAAGGAATATCAGATAAAACTTTGAAAGAAATGGTGCTTGAGGGCGTAACTACTGAATTATATGATTTCCAATACATCACGTTATACTAAAGCAGTGAGACGATGCGTAAAATTAGACAAAGAAGCGTCAAACACAGTTTGTTGTCTAACCAAGAGAGATGGATTTCTTAGAGTCGGATTAGAATCCAGAAATCTTACTCACAATGTGTCACTAAGGCCAAACATTGTTAGAAGTCAAGATAATAATGCGACTCGCCAGCCAAACTATGTTTTATTGTATGAAATGTGGTTACAGTTTGAGAGC